>NC_056734.1:775119409-775176909 GCF_019279795.1 Protopterus annectens
TTCTTTTCGGACTATAGGAAGTTAAATAGTCACACAGAGTCGGATGCTTACCCCATGCCTAGGATAGATGAGGCCCTAGAGCAACTGGGTGAGGCTAAGTATCTTACAACCACTGATCTTACCAAGGGTTACTGGAAGGTGCCCTTGACTCCTAGTGCTAGAGAGAGGTCAGCCTTTGTGACTCCTTTTGGCTTGTATGAGTTCACAAAGATACCCTTTGGGATGACAACTGCCCCAGTGACTTTCCAGAGGCTGGTAGACAATATCCTAGCAGGAGTAAGAGGGTTTGCCCTTTCTTACCTAGATGATATTTTCATCTGCAGCCATTCCTGGCCAGAGCACCTTCAGCATGTCAGGGAGGTGCTGGGCAGACTACACAGGGTAGGGTTGACCATTAAGCCAAGCAAATGTCAGGTGGGTATGGCGGAGGTCTCCTACCTAGGACATAGAGTGGGGGTAGTAAGATAAGGCCAGAACCTGCCGAAGTGGAAGCCATTCAGGCGTGGTTTGCACCTATTACTAAAAAGCAGGTGAGGGCATTTTTAGGGACAGCAGGGTACAAAGTTTGTCCCCAGTTATAGTACCATAGCTGCTCCCCTTACAGACCTGACAAGGAAGAACAGGCCGGATAAGGTAGTGTGGACCCCAGCATGTGAGCAGGCATTCCAGACGCTTAAAGAAGCTTTGGGAGGACCCCCTGTGTTAGCCAGTCCAGATTACAGCAAAGAATTTGTTGTGCAGGTGGATGCTTCAAACCATGGGGTGGGAGCTGTACTTAGTCAAATTTCTTCAGAGGAGGAAGAGCACCCAGTGGTTTATCTCAGTCATAGGCTCCAACCCAGAGAGGAATGCTATGCAGCTGTAGAAAAGAAATGTATATCCATAGTGTGGGCACTGCAGAAACTTCAGCCTTATCTGTATGGAAGGAAATTCACTGTTATGGCAGATCACAACCTCCTAACATGGTTAAACAGAGCCAGCCAGCAAAGTGCCAAGTTGCTATGATGGAGCCTGGGTCTGCAAG
This sequence comes from Protopterus annectens, assembly GCF_019279795.1. NCBI lineage: Eukaryota > Metazoa > Chordata > Ceratodontiformes > Protopteridae > Protopterus > Protopterus annectens. Next base: position 775,120,434 of record NC_056734.1, read on the forward strand.
CATATATGTCATGTCAGTGCAGCACCGCAGTGGGAGTAGCAATGTCAATGCAGATGGGCTCTCAAGACAGGGAATGGGGTAAGTATACTCAGAAATACCTGAACCTCTTAAGCAGCATTTCTCAAGGGTCACTTGAAAAAGTAGCTTGAGTTCTCCGGGGGGGCGGATGTGAAGGCTGCCAGCCTAGCCAGATAGAATTGTGAAGATAATTCTATCATTTGTAAATATTAATGTAAACTACAGGCTTGTTGTCTTAAATGTAAAGAAATACTGTTACATGTGGAACTGGAAATAAATGTGACAACAGTGCACTCTACTGACCAAAGTAAAGCATGTGGTGACCCTTTGAAGTGGACAGTGCTGCCAAAAAGTCTAGATGAAGAAATTCTTTCTGTTGTTTTAACCAAGAGTTAAATTGCTAGATTTAAACATGCAAATGTATTTTTATTGCTCTGTTTCCTGACCAGCTGCAAGATAACAAAAGGGAGATGTTAAAGGAGAACCGCACCCACAGATTAAAAAAAAACATGTTTATTTCATCATGGTTTGGCGTTTCCTACATTTTAACACCACTCTGGGACTATTTAGAGCTTTTTAGATATTTTTATATGCAATTTCTGACTCTGACCACATGGGGTCTGGCATCCTAAAATAATTCCGATTGTTTAGTCTGCCTCTAAGTATCCCAAAATGCATTGTTTGTCTCCAAAAAATTGCATCATGTCTGCCACCTTTTCCCTAAAGCTCCTGTCAGTGCACTGATTTTACAGGCATACACTGTTGTGTTATAGTCATGTAAGTTTGGTTAAAATTTTATTCTTTTTTAATGACTACTTTAAACACAAGCAGTGCAAATGCTACAGAACAGAAATGAAAAGTGCATTTTATTGTTCTTTCTTCTTAGAAATGCTAACTTGATTTATTTTGTGAAGGCTGAAATCTAGTTCTTCAAGGTATCTCCCCTCCCCCTTCACACCTACTTTCCCTAGCTGTCAAAGAGCTATGGGTAATTTGACCCATTATCTGCATGTGACTGACAGCTCACAGCAGGTGACCAGACTAATGTACTGTTTTCTTGTCAGTCTTTCCTTACAGTGGGAGATTTTTTTGTTGTACTCCTCCTGTCAAATTTAGAACCAAGCTCCATACCACTGGGAATAATCACTGCTTTGCAAAGCATCAAACTCCCACTTATTTTTCCTTCTTGTTTGGTTAAATAGCTAACAAATTATACACTATAAACACACACACACACACACACACACACACACACACACACACACGGCCCTTGCTGCATTCACACATTCACCCCTTGCTTGCATTCACATAAACACACACGCACACACAAACACACACACTCACCCCTTGCTTGCATTCACACACACACTTGCCCCTTGCTTGCATTCACTCACACACACACGTTTGCTTTGCAACAGCAAATAAAACCAATACTGCAAAATGAAATAAGTGATATCCTGCCAAAAAAAATGGCCTACGAATTTAGCAATGCAGAGCTCTTAGAAACAAGCCCACACTTGAAACAAGAAGGCTATCTCTAGATCTACATAAAAAGCCGAATGCCATATACTAACCCTCAAGCCAAGAAGGAAATCGCTACTATTTTATTGTACAAATATGCCCCTGTTCTTGCATCATACCCTGTAGTCATCTTCCACCTACAGAAGCACACATGCGCTTCCTCATACAACATTTTCTTGCATTCACACAAACTAGGCACTCAGAGACACATACACACACATACCCCACAGCATTCGTGCTCATACAACGAAACAAGGGCATGTAAATATGCAGCATGATACTTACATACGAGAAAGTCGGAATTGCAGTCAAACATGTTCGAACATTGTGAATGGCTGCATGAAACACTAACAAGCATCACATAAAATAAACAGTACAAACGAGCAATAAGTCAGCAGAATGGGAAACAGAAGGCAGCATTCACACACACAGACAAGCAAACGCTGAACTGAGGGTTAATAAGATGCTAGCAATACCACCAAAAAACGGCAGCCAAAAAAGAAACGAACAGCAGCAGAAATGAATAACCAGGGCATCTACATAACCCAACAGCAGCAATACACGGTACAAAACAGCAAGGCTAGTGTTGAAAATCTGCAGCAGTGTACAATAGTGATGCACGTGGCACTTCACAAACCAAAAGCATGAACACTACCTTTAAGGCAATGGGAGGAAAATACATTTATATATAAAAAATGTGATTATTCTGACCATCAGAAACCAACAGGAAGAAATTGGCAATACTACTTTAAATGCAGCATTACTCTGACAGCATGGGACATGGGAAACCAGAAGGCAGCATTCACACACAAACATGCGTCGATTTGAGAATGAAGATGCCAACATTAGATACAAAACAGAACTGAGCAGCAGCAGTAACAAATAATCATTACTATAACCCAGCAATAGCAAACAAACACAAAAGGACTAGGCTAAGTTATAAAAAGTCGGCAGCAGCACATAATATTGTAGCACGTGGTAGGTACCCTCACAAAAAGAAAGCATAAATTATATCACTATGCAAATGTCATGGCTAGGAATGCATACAAACAGGGGCTCTTAAGACTTACCTTACCAATGAAGTACAAAAATTCAGGAGAAGATGCAGTCAATTCAAACTTTCCAGAAGTCTGTTGAAAGAATGCACTCAACAGGAAACACTTACAATATAAAGTAGTTCCACATAGTACCAGCTAGTTTTTTATTAGGTTGAGTGGGCTGGGCAAGGCAGCTCTGACATCACAATGTGGGAGGTCCACTGGCTCTACTACAGAGAATGCAAATCAGACAGTGCTTACATCACTTTGGTGGAGGAAACGTCCCTGTAACTACAGCAAGAGCTCTGGCAGATGTGACACCATCATTTAAGAGACAGCTAGAGGATTTTTAACTTGGTTTTCAAAGTGAAAGTAAAACAGTACAGAAAGGTAGCAAGCCTAAGAGGTAAAACAGTTGAGTGGATTACTTTTTAAAGCTGAAGTTCTGATTTTTGAGGCTGTATCAGCTAACAGGGACTAAAAGAGACAGCAAATTGAGCAATCTGCTTGAATATCCCGTTGTCCTTTAAGAATGTAAATGCTGTTAATCTGTCATCTGGAAAGTGTAAAAGATGATGAAATGTTTATCAGAACTGCAATAGCAATTTAAACAGAGAGAATCAGAAGGCATTGAGCATTTCTGTCCTGATCATCCGACTCACAGCACTGCATCTTGCTCACATGTAAGTTATCTAAGACTTGTGTTTTCTTTTAGATTAGTTAGGAACTATAAAGATTAGACTAAGTGTTTTTCTGTGATGTCAGAACTATACTACTGGTTTATTTTAAGTATTTCTGTGTGATCTCTGAACTCTTTTGACTAGCACTGTGTAGTAGAAAGTATTGTCTTGTGGTTTTAATTATTTATTATTAAATATTTTAAAACCTTTTAACTGTGGCTGGGTTTGTGTAGAGATAAATTAAGCTCTAGAGTACATTGCATATTTATAGAGTTTACTGTCCAAGTCACTCTAAATAAGCCTTGACTGATTAGTCATACTACCAACTGGATAATAATATTACACAGTAATAATTGGACACCCTTTTAAGGGCCTTTGGGTAGCTGATAATATTAGCTGGGTAGTGGCAGCCGGTACTACCCTATAGTCTGGGTAAAAGGGGCACAGCTGGAGAACCTGTGCCAGCCTTCCCCAGAAGTGTCTGTGTGGTTATATAACCTCTTATCTCAAAGGGTGTGGGTGTCAGCTACTTGGGCAGGGACAAGAAGCACTAGTTGGACAGAGGGTGCTGGAGATTTTAGCTTGCCCAGCTGGCTGAGATCTGGACCCTATAGCTGTGCCAGTGGGGAGTCTTACTGGGGACCTGGAGAGCAAGGGAGCTACCAGCCCCGAACTGACTGTGATCTCTGTGTGCTCTTAAAAGAAATTGCACTTTACTGTGTGTATTTGTTATCCTTTCCTCATATATGAGACGCCCTCTCTGGTGTTATAGTGGTGAGGATTGAGGCTCCTTGATTGCTGGGCCAGGGCATGGGCATCACATTTGTCACATTCATATAAAAACTTAAAATTTAATTTCCTGACATAGTTTCTAATGTAATGTAATGTAACACAACCACATTGCAACACAACACCACATACATTCACTTATGATGAGGTCTGTGATAGTACTGTGTTTCAGCATTTATGTACGTGGTGTTGGTGCTGGGAATGTGTTTGTGTTACATTAAAACTTTACATCAGTGGAAATGGCTATCCTAGTGCTCCTTTTGTTTTATTAGTGTTATTTTGAGCACTATTTCCTCTTTTCGTTGATTTTGTGATTTTATTATTAGTCAAAGTATTAGCCTCTTGTATATCTGAAAGATGTCTGCTTGGATGTATTAGAGGGAAACATCTTTGTGAGCACTTTGGCATATTCAAAAGAATGTTGGGTCACAAAAGGCTAATCTTTGAGGGTCCTGCTGGAAGTTCATCCTGCCGTTGTTGTATCAGTGTAAATATATTTTTGAGTGTGCCGAATGTACTACTAAGACCCTTAAAAGTGTTTAAACATAAGACACCTCTTTTCTTGCTACACCATGTGGATGACATTTGTTGTTGTCTATGTCTACATCTCCTTTTACACAAGGAAAACAGAAAATGTAAGTACAAAATTAGTATGCACCTAAGTGATATTAAACCCAAAAGAGAGCACAGCCCTTTACTGAAACATCTGAAAGAACATTGAGATCATATTTTTGTTTCCACTGGGATTGGTAGGGTGATACAAGGATCAATGAATAGCAAAAAGATGCATGATTTATTAAATAAAACAAACACAGTTGGATTAAGATGTGCACTAATTAAAAAAAGGACTATGTGAGCATTAAAAAGCATGGATCACAACACTAGATTACTAGCTGGATACATCTGTGAAGTCTTTAATTTTGATATTACACATTAAAGCATATTATATTTTAAGTGAAACCAGTTTGCATTTTTTTCTTGAATACTAATTAAGCCATTCATTTTGCATGCTGCTGACTGTATTGATTATTTAGTTAGCTAGTTAATTAGGACTGTGCAACTTGTTGTCCTTGTGTGAATTTTCTGTATACATATTTGTGAATTTTTTTATTCTGGCAGAAGTGATTGAAATTCACTTCATTGTTTCTGCAGTGTTACGTCTGTGCAAGACAGTGAACAGAGGGTAAATGGGAATTTGTCCTTTCCCCTCTGTAAAGTGATCTCAGAGTTGGTGTATATAATTAGCAGGGGTTGACAGGGTATGGGGAGCTTGCCCCTCTTCTTTTGAATTGTGCTCTGTCAGGATTGATGTTTAGCAGTTCAATATTTGTGTACTTCGAAACTTTGAAATACATTCCTATACATACATATACACAAGACAGACACCCACACAAACTTCTAGAGTTAAGTGTACTGAACATGCCTGTCTTTAGGATGAGTTACACGCTTCAGATTGAGTTACACATTTCAGGTAACAATGGGAGATCAAAAGAAGACATACGAGTAAGACAATCTAATTAAAACATCCACTGTCATTTATAGAAGTTACTGATGCAACAAATATTTCTATAAGATACCAAGTTCAGTCTGAAACTGTTGATGTTTTCGTTTTCATAGTTGTATAGGATAGGATAACACAGTGTGCTCTTTAAATTACACATCGAGTTTTAATGCCAGAATATTTCTTATTCCAGCATATTTTACATTTCTGTCTTAAAAGTAATGTCGTAAGAATTTCATTTTGCTGCTTCCTTGAAATTCCTCACATGAACACTGTCACGTGATACAAGTAAAGAGAGACAACCATTTAATAGAGAAAAACCTTAACCTTTGAGGGCAGCAGAATTTCTAACTAACATGGACCACTGAACAGATGAACACTGTAAACACAGATATGGTGCCATGCCTTTTATTGCACCAGCAAAGGTTTGATAATACAAGCTACTCTATTCATCAGCAGCCAGACCTGAAGGTTTAAATTACCTGTGTTGAGCCAATAAAAAGCATCCCGTTACTTTTATACTCTGGTATTTTCTGTCAGTGGACCAACACAGCATTTCTTCTTTTTTGACTTTGCTTAAGCAGCCGAGGCACAGAACTTCAGTACCAGAACTTAATTTCCTGAAGTTCTATTTTCAATGCCAGCTTTAAACAAACTAAAAAGAGAAGTTAAACATTCCAGAGCCTTTAGGTCTGCACATTAGAAAATAATGTTAAGCCTTCTGAAACTGTGACAGAGATTACAATACACTCTTCAAATGCTCTTAAGAAACTGCCTGTGTGGCTAGAATACAGCTCCAGTCCTTCTTTGCATTCTGTACGTTAGCTGTGGTATTCCCCCCCCCCCCCCCCCAACACACACACAATTATTTCCTTCTTTTCTGGAACAACTTACAAAGCCAAGCTCTGAACAGTGTGGCCACTTCCTTATTTACTGTAGACAGCTTGTTCCTAAGATTATACCAATTTCCCCCAGCATGAATCCCAAACAAGCTGTAAATGAAACATCAGTTCAAATGTAAACACTGTTTGAGGTTTAAAATAACCCCCTAAGGATGTCCTAACAAGCACAGTTGAATGACTGCCAATTTTCAGCCACTCCACCTCTCAGTGTGTCAGTTGATGCAGCCTACTGAAAAGGGATCACTGTTGCATTAAATAATAATGCATTTATTATATAGCTGCAATACTAGAACTGTTTTAAGTGTACAGTTTAAATGTACATTAGCACATTAAAGATACAAACCTCGTTACCGTAATGGCTTATTACGATTTACAGCTCAGAGCAGTGCTTTCAATGACTACAAGAAAAAAAACAAAGTGTATACAATGAGCTATGCTAGACAAAGGGTGGCTATACTGCAAGTGACCTCAAAGTGAGTTGGACAATTGAAGCATATACAGCATAGGTTCATCTTGTCATCTACCCATCCCCCATCTTTTTTATCAGGCTATGGGCATCTATAGTTACTGAAGCCATGGTGGGGCTCTGAAAGGGGCTGATTTACATTTATTCTTCCTAGAATCCCAAGCATTACTCTAACAACTGACATCAGATATTATAAAATCTCTTGCTTTTACGTTCCCATCATATACAATGAGTGGAGGGTTTCCTGTTATGTCCTTTGGTCAGCTCCATTCTCAAGCTCCATGTTAAGTGATTCCCTTAGTCTGCACTTGTGTAATGTGTGAACCTTAACAAATTACTTACGCAGATCAGTGCTCCAGTGCCACCTTGAAAAGAGGGCTCTTACACCTAGCAGGCCATGCGGTTTATAACAAATTAAATAAAAATGACCAGAAATGTGCGTATGGAAACAAAATGCAAGCTTGTCTCTAAGAAATGGTTTCATGATACAGTCCTGTTGTACAGCAAGATACCAAGACGGCATATCGGGAAGTCACCCCTGGATCAATATATTTTAGCTGAAGTGTTATATTTTAGCTGAAGTGTCTTACTTTTTTTTATTTGTGATAAGATGCAGTAAAAAGTCTGCACTGTGTCAGGCAGTACTCAAAGGAAACTATTCAGTCCTTAACTCATTTTCTGACTCTAAACATTTTATAGCACATTTTGCTGATTTACGTCATATGCTGTCTTTACTCACCAAGAAATAATGTGAGGGAGACAAACATTTAAGTATTAATTTGGTGCAGTGCACCTTTGTGCCTTTCCAGACTTCCTGATATTTTCAGTTTGTTGAAGCCAAACAATGCTTTATTAGCCCATCTGCAGTTACACCCACTTGATTCTATGTATCTCCTCTAGAGCAGCATCCCTCCTGAAAATGTGATAAGAGACACAGAAAATAAGCACTCCCTGTGCAAGTGTGCATCTAGTAGGCCATTCAAGGCATGACAAAGTCTCTACACAGACATGGTTTTAAACAAATGATTCCATGATTTTAACTCAAATCTTTGTCCTGTCCTCATAAAATGTTTGATTTTCTGGTCAATTACTGAGGATTATAGTCCGTCAATAACACTAGACAGAGTTTCACACTTCTTATTGTTCAGAAAATACATTTTGATGCAAAACCTGTTTTCATAACGGTTAGAATTCAACACCCTTACCACCATGGACAAGTATCAATTTCCAGACAGGGATAGTAGAAGTACATGTATCTGTGTCTCAGTACAGCACAGATTTAAAGCCGCCAACTGAGGACAGACTTCACCCTTACATGCCAGATTTGATTCTGTCATCTTTCAGTTGCATACTGTACAATTATGAGTGAGTCATTTCAAACAGGCAGTAGTGCTGGGTCATCCCTGAAAGGATAAGTTCCATCTTATATTTTGTACATAACTGCATAAACTAAGAAACAAAAATGGCACCTCAGGTGTTTTTTTGTTTTACGAGCTGAAACAAATCTTGTTTACAGACTTGCCACAAAGACAGTTGTCCAAATGGATGACAAAGGTCTTGCAGCAGGGCTCGTTTCAGTGACAGCACTCTAAAAACAGAGTCTAGTTTATATTAAAAAGAAGGGAAGCAGAATGCAACATCAAGGAGGAATAATACAGGCAGGCAGACAACCTGAAGTCTGTTGACCCCATCCCCCAAGTAGTCTCACTTATGTCATAAGCACTTTCACTAAGACTCTTTTAATCAGAGGTCAGAGCAGTAGGACACTTTTTTTTTTTTTTTAAATACTGCATAACTCCCCCTACCTACCCTACTTCCACATCTGCACCTCCCATGCATCACATGCTCATCAGTATTTTTAGGAAGACTTCCCGTGTTTGCACTGGCAGCCTTTGGGCATTTTCAGAAATATTAAACCAGTGATTTATATGTTACCTACTGGGAGGCTGAAAGTGGCAAGTGCAGACAATGAAAGAGTTCCACTCTTAGCAAAACGAGGATGCAGTTTCATGTTATACAAAACAAGAACCTTGGGAGGACAGAATCTACAAAGTGGGAATCGGTGGATAATGCTCAATTCTAGTTGTTGCCATCTTTTGGCTTTTCCCGGTTAGGGGTCGCCACAGCGGAACTCCGGTCCGCTAATGATTTTCACGAATGCCGAGGTGCCAGCTCGACGTTCAACCTTCAATGAAGGCATGCCCATTTACGCATGTCTTTCAAACGCCCACCCAACCGCGGGGAGGACATGTAGACTCCACACAGAAGGCACTCCCCGCACTCCAGCCGAGAACCGAATGGGAAAACTTCTTGCTGTGAGGCAACAACACTACCGCTGCACCACCGCGGAAGTATTATGCTCAATTCTAGTAGCGTATGTTATGTTCTGGATTTCTCTTTCTTTGAACAGTTTGGCAGCAAAGCAAAGTTAGTTTTCTCAGCAAGCTACTAACCACCTTTCTACTGTCCAGGATTTGATTCTGGCTGTTTATTCTCAAATACTGTGCCACTTTCAAAAGTTGCTTAAACAGATCAGTGTCAACAGCCTCCCCATCGAAAACAGCCACTTTGACCTGTGTATGTCTTATTAGGTTAAAACCAATACAAATAGGTCTAAGGATATGAAAGAGGAAAACTGCTCATCTAGTGGACTTTATTGCCACACAGTGAATCACTCTACCTCAACTTGTCAACGTGGGAGACAGCCCGAAAATACAGGTTACAATTCAACATGTATGCCATCCATTTTAGCTTTTGTGGACTCTGTCAAAAATTCTTTCAGTGCTTTTTGAACATGTTTGTTCATTACCACATAACATCTTGGTTCTAACAAAGAAATATTCTGCAAACTGTAGCACACAAAATGGAGAATGAAAACCCCCTCACCCCCTCTGAGAGAGCAGTTTTAGCGCAGAATGTATACATACAGGTGGGGAAAGGCAACACCCATTCTCTCCCATCATCCACTAGTTGTGGGCATGCATTCCTAGAACCAAGTACACTCTACCAGGTAGAAATTACACAGTCTGCAGTTCCGTATCCCAGCTATAATTTGTAACCTCCTGAGTGCTAGCCTAAATGTACCTTCATACTCCAGGACACAACACACAGCCTATACCCATTCATCCTGCTGTTAATCTGTTGTATCCTTTGTAGCCCTATTATGATGCATCCCCTGAAACAGGTACCTGGCAATTCTGGCAGAGGATAAGCTACTAGGAAGTTCATAACAGTCATGTGTTTGTATTCCTTAGTCAATACTGGCCTACTTTGCAAGTCACTTAACCAGAGTGCCCACACACAAAAAAATACATGTGTGGCTCATACCTCTCATATTAACTCAAACCTCTCATATTAACTCAAACTATCTTAGTAGTGTAGAAAGTCTGCTACTCTACTTTTTAAACCCCTTAACCCTCACTCCAAAAGCACTGCTCCTTTCTAGGACACATCATACCTTAAAAGCATCACCCCTTTCATTCATGTTCAGCCAGCATACTGTGACATGGAGTATAGTGTTTATCATAATCTTGAGGTACAGAGAGCACCGTTATTCTGGGGTATGATGAGCAGATGAGGGACTCTGCTTACAAGTTCTGCACCTGTCAGTACTGTAACTGAAAGGAAATGGCAGTCATATGTGCTCACAGTGAGAGCCATAAAATCAATACTAGCTTGCCTTTTTGATTCCCTGTGCTTCACATACACAGAGTCTAAGGTCTGCCAATATCAGAGGACAGATTTTGTCTCATATAAAAGAGGAGATCGGTGACCCCCAAGTCTGCACCATCTCTGAGTTTGAATACCTACATTCACAGAGAAATAAGTAGTGAAGCTATAAACACAGTAAAGGGGAACTTGCAGTCTATAAATATGCTAATTGCATAATTTATTTTCTTCACTAGACAATGTGAGACTCTTCAGTGGCCTTTTCCAGATAGCTGTCTACATAATTTGTAACCAAAGTATTAGTGAAGGAAAGGAAAGAGAAGCAGCCAATATCCCCTGCATCCCACATCTGTTTTGCACTGACATTTGTTTTAAACCTAATTATCAGAATAGGATGAAATCATAAAAAAACTTCTTTTTTTTGGGGGGGGGGGGCATGATTCAGACCATCAAAGACACATGTAGCAAAAGCTTTCAGTCAGGTGTAATTTATACAACTGCAGTTTTGTTTTCTTTTTTGAGGCTGTTTTTGCCCCACCCAACCCCAATCCTCCCTTTGCACCACATCCACCTCTGTCACTGTAACAGTTCTAAAGTTACCAAATCTTGGGATAAGTTATAACATTTTCTAAGCAAAACTTCTGCTTGGTGAACTGGTTATGAAACTGTCAGGAGCTTGTCTTCGCCACACTGTAGATACTGCTACTTTGAAAGAAGAGGAACAATTTGCTGTCAGGATGTTAGGTGCCAGGCCTCATGTACTACCACCAGGGCTAGTACACTCAAACCTAATCCCTCACATGTGCTACATAAACCCAGAGTTACATGTAATGACATTATGGGGGAGGGGGGGGGTCAACAGTAGTACTCAGCACTAACGGTGGTAGAACCCTAATCTTTTCACACTACCATCAGTAGGAGATGCACTATTCTCAGTTTTTTATCTTATCGTCAAAATAAACTACTAGCAAAATGTACTAATGATTACACATGCAAAGCAATACATGGAAGTATCAGAGAGGTGTAAAAAAAGTGTCAACACAGCTGTACAAGTTTCCACCATGCGAAACACAAGATGTAATGGATTAGTGTGAAAAATGTGACATTTTTGTTTTCTGATGGTAGATCCAACTATACAGAAAGGAAAACAAGCCAGACTTACACAGGTGGCAGTATACTGAGAGAGATGCATGTCATGGGTAAACTGTGCATTTTGAAGAATTTTCACCTCCACTTCTGAGGTGTGAAAGTTCTCACCTCTAGTTGATAGAGCTCTCATCTTAATCTTAGTGAAGAAATGGGATAAAGGTGCAGTGAAAGAAGTTAAGTTTCTATCAGCAATATGGACTAAATTACCATCTCTTAAAAGGTTTGCTTTCTCAAGCAACTTGTTAAGCAAGAAGCAAAAGGTGGAAAACACCATGTTCTGTGCAAATCCCTGTGTTAATTATTGGGCAAGTGATAAGTTCTATGTAAAAGTAAATAGCCTACTGACAAAAATCATGAAGCAGAATACACAGATCCAAAGCAACAAGAGTTGACAGACCTACTTAAGACAAAAAAAAGGAGCAGTGCTAAGCTGTAGTTAAAATAGTGGCGAGACAGCATCAGTGCAATAAATGAATGGGAAATGATGCATAAAAACAAAAAACAGTTAGCTATCCAGTAATACAATAGCTACATTCTCCTACAGCATCCCATGGACCAAGGTTCAGGAACAAGCCTGCGTAATTGGTTTCAAAGGAGGAGTAATAGAGGCCAATTATCTGCTTCTTCCAATGGAAACATTAAGGCAACATTCCACTTCTGCTGCAGCATCATTAGGCTAAACATGTGGTGGTGCAGGTGTGCAAAACTAGATTCCAGGTGCTGAAATATAATCACGTTAGAGCTTGTACAGCCATGCAGCACCTTCCCCACCCTTACTGTTTGCAGCTAACCATTCACCTCTTCAGTGTATATGGGTTCAAAAACAAGCCACAAAACTCAAAAATAAAAGATTAAAAAAATGAAAGTAGTGCTTTACAAATTTGTGCAGCAATGGGTTCAAAACCTCTACCTGCATGAAGGGAAGCTATTGAACCCTTATCCCAGCCCTACTTTCATGTAATAAGACAATTTTGATGAAAGAAATATAACACTAGAAGATACAGAGTCTCCAAATTAGTACCACAATGATACAAATTACCATTCTCTGGTGAAACTCTCACAGTAACGCAACTTTTTCACTGGCTATAAGAAACAGGTGAAGTAATGACAAAACAAGAAGAGGTAACAGGTCATTAAGGACCATACATGATTTGGGTGGAAGTACAGAAGTAATTCAACAATCAGCAAAAATACTCATAAGCAAAGGTTGCACTGTCCCAGTGGACTGGGGAATGCATCATGAAGAATAAAGCTAAGGACTGAAGCACAAATATAGATACAAGTTACTAAATAAAAAATAACCTGCCCCAGTGACACAGTGATACAGGCTTGATTACAGCCCAGGTGATCTGAGACTGATTAGTAACTTTGGCTCTTGATGGTGCACATGGAGAGGATGGGCTTGCCCATATTTTGAGGAGGCATTCACCTGGTTACTCCTCGTGGATGCTCATTGGGGAAGGCCAGGAATGCATAAAGAATGTTCAGCTTAGGGAAATGGGATGTGTCTGACTTACAACAGAGCAGAGAAAATACCCCAGCAACACCCACGGAGCGTATTCTCAGGAGATGAAAATGTAGGCACATGTCAACAATCTTCCATGGCAGTAGCTTGATGCAACCCCAAGGTACCTCAGTCTCCTCACTGGCTCTAAATATGGGTCAAAGAAAGTCTGGTGAATGCTTGTTAGGTTTGGTAAGCCCATTTGACAAACACAGGCCCACAGAGTAGCTGATGAAAAAAGTGCATGGAGGCCAAAACATTAAAAAAGTTACTGAAAAGTCTTGATTACACCATATGAAATGAAAGGTAGATAGGAATAAAAAAGGTTTTGTGTAAGGTTAGCGAAGGGGAACTGAAAGGTACTTACTTTTTTTTTAATTTTACCAAATTCAACAAGAGTATCTTATATCATTACTTATTTTTTAAGTAATTACTGTACAGTAATTGATTTAGTCCTTCAATCTGTACTTTTCCTTACCTTCTGTCCTTTGTGAAGCATACACATTCTTCTTCTCTCTCCACATGTACCTCCATTTCTGCTATCATTTTCTCCTGGGAGGCATCTACCCTCCCCCGTCTGCTCTTTACTACTAACAAACCACCTACCACTGCTCCTACTCCACCCCTTCTATTCAGTTCCCCTACCATTTCTAAATCTCTGCCATACCTCACTAAGTATCTCATTGCCCCTTCCCTCCTAAATTATTTACTGGTTCCCATACTTTTTATCTCCATCTTATAGCCTGTCTCTCCTTGACAAACTAGGCTACTTCAGGTCCACATTAATATATTCCACTACCTTCTTGAGGAGTCATTTCCTCTTTGGCCAAACCTTTGGGATCCATTAGTCAACAATTCTAGGATACCTCCCGCTCTTTTTTTTAATGGTTGACTATTATCACTTTTAATCAAACTTACCATGAACAAAAACACCATCATCCTTTTCCAGGTAAACCCTTCCTCATCTCCTAGATACAGGATACACCAAGATCTAGCAAGTCTGCTTACCTAAATTCTTTCACATCTTCTTATACCACTATTACAGATTTTCTGAGACTTTTCACATTACATACCCACCAAGAATAAATACTTTTCTCCACTGTTAATTCACGATTTGATCCCTTGTCAACACACCCTGCTCTTTTCATTCTGACCAGTGTTTTGCAACACAGGGGCCATAACTGACTATTTAACATGACTGTTGGATTATCACAGCATCCAACAGCAGTGACACTGCTTCAGATGAGGAGCTGATACTTCTACCTGATGCAGATTTACTGGAGATTATTTTATCGGTAATTATCTCCATTCAGTAGTTAGATCTATAATTAAAATAAATGAGCTAAACTGACCAAAAGCAGGGTAAAATATACAATTGTTATTAAAGTCCTGCTTCTGGGCCTATCACAGAGTGACATGCATTAGAAATGCCATTACCACCAATGAATGAGATCTCAGGGAGGCCACTACAAGCCAGGAGAAAACAGAAAGGATCATGGGTGACAGGGAGGCCACTACAGGCAAGAAGAAGAAGACAGAAAGGATCATGGGTGAGGCTCAGCTTCTCTCATCCATGATTTACAAGCAAGCACAGTTATTTTTAACCACACTCTAGATTACAAAGTTTTATTTTTTAAACTATGTTCCAATTTGTGGTAGGGAAAAATGTGCTTGATCTTCACTAATGCAATCATAATTAAAACATTGGTGGAACTGTAGTGGTGGGGACATTTGTTTATGTGAAACAAAGTCAATACATAACTTTTGGCAGCTTTTTTTCGCCTGACCACAGTGAAACACTGAAGATTACCCTCTCCAAGAGTTGTAATTCATAAGTGACTGGGGGAAGTTAGTCTTTGTGCAACTATGTACGACCATTTGATTAATAGTACTTGTAGCATACCTCTCAATTCCTTAGCACAAGAAATATGGACAAATCCATAAATAATGGTGTGCAAAGGCCTAAAAATAGGGAAATTTTTAAATATTGCTCTTATAAATTTAGAAAGTTGATAGAACAACAAGTTTTTCATTAGCATGAATTTTCTGAAGGGTATGAAGTCTGAAACTCAAATGTCTACCCTTTTTGTCCAAGTTCAATTCTCAATGATGTGCCAGAAAACCAACAATTTTATGAGGAACAGACTAAAAATATGAGGTAAAAATGTGGGCATTCTGCAAAAATTTGGCCAGTTGGGAGGTATGGTAGGGAGGATGCATGCAAGCTGAATAAAAACGATAAAACGTATTTAATTCAAGCAACAGTAATTTTTAAATGTTTAGAGCTATATTCACACTGATGATGCTAATCATGGTGCAAGATGTCAGGATATCACTAAAAAATTTAAAAGTAGCCAAAAACTGTACTTAATTATGCATATCAACATTTCATGAAATAAGTCAACTTTGCTGTGCAATATTTAACTTGAATAACATTATTACTAGAACAACACTGCAAAAACGTTGTTTTCCCCTAAATCCCTCTGGAGAACACGTTGTGTAAGAGACATAGAGATAAAGTGGTTGGGGTGAGCTGCTTCACATCACTAGTTCTTTGGTCAAGTTTCTTACTTAAGTCTCCTCCTAAGCTATGCCTGGATGTATTCTTTGTATCTGTGTGTGTTTTTGTCTCACCTCCCAACTACATGTTCATGTGCTAACCATGTCAATAATGAGTCTTTAATTGTGTGTGTGTGTGTGTGTGTGTGTGTGTGTGTGTGTGTGTGTGTGTGTGTGTGTGTGTGCATATGCAGGTCTGCATATGTGCATGCTTCCTGGGGCAAGCTGGCATCTCATTTACAACTGGATTTCTGCCTTAGGCCCACTGACATCTGGAATGAGCTCTGTCTCACCAATGACCCCAAACAGGTAAAAGACTGTATTGCAAAATGAATAAATGAACAACATACATTTTTATAGAACAGTTTCAAAAGGGAAGAGTTGCAATTTAGATCTGAAAAGTCGAACATCTTATCCATTCTACTACTTTCTGATGATGATGATTTGCCTATCATGTTCACAATAAGAACGTGAGCTCAATTCAGTTGTGCTGGAACTACAGTGAAAAATATGTTAAGACTTTATGACAATTTATGACACTAATTAAAATAAATGTTTCAACTAATGTCTGCAATATAAACTGAGATTAGTGATAAGATGAACATTTCTCATGAGAAATATTTACAAGACGCATTGGTCATATGGACATTTTGCACTATAAGTGCATTTTTTACTCAGAATGTAAATTCATAATCTGATAAATTACTCCACCACACAGAAAGAAATGCATATTTCATCAGTTCTGGATGAATATATTAAAACGTTCTAAAGTTAGAGCAACAAATATCACATCAACACAATTCAGGTGCTTTTCAATGTTCTTCCTGGGAATGATTAATAAAGGCTGCTTCCACATCTACCTTACAACTAAATGTTGTGAAGACTACCGCATCCTGATCAGAAGTGGATCTTGCATAAACACAACATTTCCTTTCAGGATGAAAGATACATTTTAGCATATATTAAATATTGGTATAGGTTACAGTCACAATGGCTTGGTTGAAGAAATCTTTGTTCTAAGTTGTAGGACATATAATTCTGTGGTCACATACTGGAATGCTTCCCAGAAAAGAGTGAATATAGTTCAAGAAAACCGCTGTTTGCTAGAAGGATGAAACTGCTAATGGCTTAAGAAAATAAAATGATAAGATCTGTACGAAAATGAAGAGATACACTTGCACACACAGAAACAAATCAAAGTAGTTCTCTATTTCCAGATAGGGTTACTTAATAGATGATTCAAATAAGGTCAGTCCCACAATATAAGACAGCAGAGCTTAGTTAGCTGTACAATGTTAGAAACATAAAAGCAACAAAGAGATGCACAATTGTGCACCAGGCCATCCTGCTGGGTTAAAAAATCAAGGTGGAAACGGAGTAACAAGTTGTGGCATTACAGAACTCATGCATTCCTTTCAACCTATTTTTCCCACTGTGCTGCTTTTCAGAGTGGAAGGTTTGATTCTGTCCTGGTTTAACCCCCCCCCCCAACCATTCTTTTCATTATTAAAATAACTGTGTAACAGAGCATAATGGTCACATTCTCCAAGATGAATAAACATCTAATCTCAGAAGAATTAAGAAACCATGCAGCAGGAATTGGATATCAACTGTTTAGAAAACAGTGGAGGAGTCGGTGAGCTAAGTGGGTAAACTGTGGATCATCTTCAACTGTTAGGCAACTAACTACCTTCGTTAGTGCCTGGACATTACTTCCTTCAATAGAAGCTTTATCCTGTTCAGGGTTGTGGGTAACACACCACTTACCACATCAAGTAATGTGTGCAAAGCAAAGAATCAGTCTTGGATGTCAATTCCATCACAGAATGCAGAAGCACACACGTGCACACACACACACGCATGCATGCACGCGCACGCACACACACGTGCATGCGCGCACACACACACACACACGCATGCACACAGCTACAGACATATACAGAACACTTCCAGTTCACTTACTGGCATATCTTTGGGAAGTAGGAAGAAACCATGAACCCTGGAATAAATCTATGTGGATATAGAGAGGGCATGGGGGCTCAACAAAAAATGTACTCCCAGACAGGAAATGTACCACTTAAGTTATTGTGAGACACAACACTGACCACTGTAACACTTAAGTTGTTGTTAGACAACACTAACCACTGTAGCACTTAAGTTATTGTGAAGCACAACACTAACCACTGTAGAACTTAGGCTATTGTGAGAGACAACAGTGACCACTGTAGAACTTAAGTTATTGTGAGAAAACACAAACCACTGCAGCACTCTGACTTATCAAGGAACATTTAATTCATATCTGCGAATGACCTTTCTAAGTGCATTTTGTCATACTACTTAAATGTTACGTAAGGACAGATAACATAAAAAGCAATGATTTCGGGAAGTTATATGAGTTATTATAGTTGGTCACATTACAAAATCTAATTTTTAAAAATAAATCAACTCATACTTTTAACACTGGCTGAGAGAAGGAATTAAAACTAAACTCAGTACTAGTCCCTGACTGTAAATTCTGCAGTCTGTATACCTACAGATATTTACAAATTAACACATCTGTCAGGTTATTGTTTTTGCACTTTATTTTGCTGTTAGAAATCAGAAAAGGTGCAGAAAGAAACTAAAAAAAGAAACTGAAGACATGTTAGGAGGGTAGTGCCTCCTATTACGCCACCTGCTTAAAGTCTCCAAAATAACACCTGCTCCACTCAAGAGTCCAACCCCTGCATTAATACCTTCTACAGTCACTGTGAGCGAAGTACAATCCCCACAGAATACGGGATGACATCCAACCCATTTGTACAAAAACAGCTGGAAACTGGTACAAGCAAATAGGAGGCACAGCTCACTGCTTATCTCTATAGCCACTTTTTACCCTTTTATGGATACTGGAGGGGTTGTAAGACTTATACTATAAATGTGTTTGTGATTCTGAAGAATGCACATGACAGAATCTCCCTAAGGGACTTCTGGGAAGAAATGAATGGCTACTAGGGCGACATTGCCAGCTTTAACTCATTCAGTCCTAAGCAACAGGAAAGTAGTTAATCCTCTTGCTTCCTAAAGTATTTCAAACAAATTTCATATGATTTGCAATATTTTATGAACATTGTGTGATATAAAAACTGCAAAATATGAAAAGTTGTTTTAAGATGGGCTACACACATTGGTGTTAGTTTCATAATTCTGTCTAGTAACATTGCAGCTTTATTGAAAAAAGAGATATTTTACTTGCAAAACTATACTGGTATTAAGGACAAAGAGCTACAGTTTGTAACCATGCAAGACAGATCCAATATAACCGAGTGAAATGTTTGTCTGTTCACAAGCTTTTCACTGATATATGACCAGAATGGCTAGCACATGTGAGAGATTGTACAATCAGTTATAATTATACATATCTTCTTCTTCTTTTGGCTTTTCCCGGTTAGGGCTCGCCACAGCGGATCACCTGTCCGCTCATGATTGGCAGTGGAGTTTTATGGTGTTGAGTTGCCAGCCCAGCACCCAACCTTCCACAGAAGGGACACACTCACACCTAGGGCCAATTTAGAGTGTCCAATCCACCTACAGCATGTCTTTGGGATGTGGGAGGAAACCGGAGAACCCAGAGGAAACCCACACGACCACAGGGAGGACATAAAGACTCTGCACAGAAGGCACCCCGGCCAAGGATTGAACCAGAGAACTTCTTGCTGTGAAGTGGCAATGCTAACCGCTGCACCACCGCGACCACCCTATAATTACACATATCATAGTTTCCCAATATTTTAAAACAACAATATTAATCTACAGAATCATGGATGTAATTATCATTGGCAAAACTGTGTGTCATAATGCTGTGTATAAGATGGAAACATTTGTTTGCCTGCAGGCCACACAATGTTTTAAATATGAATTTCAATCTGAAAATATAAATATTATTCATAACTGTTTTAGCAAACAAGTATTCATGTCTGCAAAATCCTTCACACTACACATCATATTTTAATGCCAATTTGTGACCAATACCTAGAGTTTACATACACCACATAAAACATGACTATCAAACTGCATTTCTGGATAATTACTATACAGTACAGCATATGTTTAATAGCTATTCCCTAACACTCCTTAACAGTAGCCCTGTATATCACACACATACTTTTTCACAGTGCACATCCTGTGATGCCCCAACACTGGCCCAGTAAATCAAGGAGCCTCAATCCTCACCACTGGCAACAGTGGGAGATGTACATACTAGAAGGAGGATAAGTACACATACAGTAAAATACAATTTCCCTTAAGAGCACACAGAGATCACAGTCAGTCTGGGGCTGGTTTCTCCCTCTCTCCAGATCCCCAATGGCATAGCTATAGGGTTGAGATCTCAGATGAGTAGCCAAACCAAGATCTCCAGTACCCTCTCTGTCCAACCAGTGCTTCGTGTCAGTGCCCAAGTAGCTGACAGACATACTCTGAGATTTGACTTGTATGCAAATACACACACACTCCTGGTAAAGGCTGGCATAGGTTTACTAGCTATGTCTCCTTCTGCCCAGACTATAAGGTAGTTCTGACTGCCACCAGCCACTCTATCATCTACTTTAAGGGTGCCCAGTCCTACTGTATAATATCACTATTAATTCAAATGGTAGCCTGACCAAGAGCAAGGCTATTTAGGAGTGGCCTGTATAGTGTCATCAAATAAATATGCAAGTACTCTAAGAGCTTAAATATCTCTAAACAGACCAGTCACAATTAAAAGGTTTAAATATATTTAATAATAAATAATAAATTAAGACAATACTCAGTAAGTAATCAGTTATACCAGAGTTCAAAATCACAGGAAATAGTTAAAACAACATTGCAGGACAGTCTCAAATAAATAAAGACAACATCTAAGCTATACTTTGCTACATTCGTATGTGAATGTCATATTATGCCCTAAAAATTTACTTGGAGCAAGGCAAGTGCAGAAGGTTGTAATGAGTGGATGTTGTCATGGTCAAAGACAAATGCAAAATGCCCTCTCTCTCTCTCTCTCTCTGAGATTTCTTAAATTAATATCAAATATTACTGCTGGGTTAGCTTGGATGACATCACTTTTTGTCACCTGGTTTTAGTTCCCAAGCTAAACCCCTCAGTGTCAGAAACTACCCACATTTAACATCTCTATGTGAAAATACACAACCTTCAGATGTTTGCAGCTGCTAGAAGACATACAACAATAAAACACTTATAAAACAACAGAGATTCCCCTAGTGTAAACATCCTGTCTCCTGTTGACTGAAACTGAAAGATAACTTTAATAGCACAATCATAAAACAATTTAATTTAAACTATTTTCTTGAAGTTTTGCAAGTTAATCCTGTATGCCCTAGTTTCCATTGTAAAAACATATACATTTACACAATTACAACAGTTCCTATAAATTTCTGTTCTAAGCTGTGCTGTGCTTACATTTTAGCTCAGTACAGAACATACAGTTCTAAAACAGTTATAGCACAAGCATCTCACATGAAGCATGTTAGCATTCTCAAATAGCACATCACCACTTAGAAAATTCCAGACTGCTGGGCTGGCGGTATTTCCTTCTGTCACACTTCTATATAAATCAGATTAATATTCACAAATGACAGAATTATTTACAAAATTCCAGATAGCTGTGCTGGCAGTATTTCCCTTTGTCACACAACCAATAAATCATGATATGTCCTCACCAGAGAACTAACTTTATTGGGGTTTGCTCATCTTAAAAACCAAGACTTCAAAAGATGAAAACACTCAGACAAAGCTACAATAATTTTTCTGATGAGGGCACAGACTGTTTTCTGTTCTTTGGCTTTCTGTTTACTTTTTGTTATGCTGTAAAACTACTTTTGCTTTTTCTTGGTTCTCAACAAATCATGTCAGCTCAACTTACTGTTCCATGTGATAATATTCTTATTAATACATTTGTTTTTTGTTGTTGTTTGTCTTTCGGCTTTTCCCGGTTAGGGGTCGCCATAGCAGAACTCTGGTCCGCTAATGATTGGCAGTTGTTTTTTATGGTGTCGAGTTGCCAGCCTGACGCTCAACCTTCAACGAAGGCATGCCCATTCAACGCATGTCTTTCAAATGCCCACTCGACCGCAGGGAGGACATGCAGACTCCACACAGAAGGCACTCCCAACCCAAACCAAGAATCGAACGGAAGAGCCTCTTGCTATGAGGCATCAATGCTACCGCTGCACCACCGCAAAAAAAACATTCTTATTATTAATACATTGCACCTCAAAAATAAGTTCTACATCTATATGTGTTTGTTTTAAGCAAGTCTGTCTAGTGTTATTTTTCTTCTAGCATTTATTATGTAGACCCCACCCCAAACATAACAATATTATGCACAATTTTTGCTTTAGAAATGTATATTAATGTCAGAATTAGAACACTGTTAATATTAATAACTTTCACCTAAACCAATCAGGTATATTTCTGGAAATGTTTACCTTAACGTCTCATACTGCCATTTATTTTTGTCTGAAACCACTGCTTTCAGAACACCCCATTGTAACACTATTACGTGCCATTTTTGCATTACTACTGAAAACATGGAAATATTTTGTAATTTTTATAACACTATTTAGTTATGTAAACCCTACACTTTCCACAGTAGTGTACATGTACACCAAATCATATTACCTTTGACATGCCTCCTTCCTAATGCTTATGGTACCATTCTTGAGATATTGTTGTTAATATGGAAATACTGCTCATATTACAGAAAAAAAAGCAGCTGGGCATATTCCTCACCTCCTCTTTTTGTCATTTCTTTTTACGGGCATATGCATGCAGAGACATATGTCTATACTCTTGTTTTCAAGTACATTAATGTTTTATTATGTCAAACAACAAACTATGACATTTTCCTATCACTTTACAGAAACTGTTTTCAATACCCAAGTGACTGCACACCTCACATATGCTGTTTCTTTGCACACACAGTGATTCACATCACTTGCAGTTGACAAATGGCTTCTTATTGCTGAAAATATTGTTTTTCACATATTAGTATTACCTGTGCAAATATGGACAATATCCTTAAATGCATAAACAAAGCTGTATAACTCTGGATGTCTACATGATGGCTATTCCAACCTTACTTTAATCTCCTGCACCACAGTAATATTTTGCATTTTCTTATAAAATATTCAGGATAAGACACCTAGATACTTGCACAGTCATTTTACCCTGCATGAATTAATAACAGTAAATGTAAGGAAAATACAGGTTGTCAGAAACAGATACATCATTCTCCATTTACATATTTTTGTAATATTACTTAATGGGGCAATTATATGTTTATAAGAAATCAGCAGTAACTTGTATATGTCATGCTAAATCCATTTAATCTGAGGAAACAACAAAAAAGGTCAGTCACTTTCATCCACAAACAGCTTTCCCATCCATCAGTTACAAACTCCTTCTTGACTGTCTGCATCCCTGAAGTCTGACTGAGATGAAAAACAAAAGTAATAATAACTGCATCAGTAATGTATTTTAAAGTTGCCCCTAACAAACAATATACAATGAACATCTGCTTTTCTGCTTCACACAAACTTTAGTCTTGTGAACCAGTGCTATACACAGCAATTATAGGTACTTTGTACACCTGGAAAAAAATGTGCATATTTCAGCCGTCTGACTAAATACATACACACACGCGCAATTGCTAAACATATTTCAGAAATTAGTCTTGAAAAGTCATACTTCATCATATAGCTGGTTATCTGATAGCAAAACAAAAGAACACACACACATAACAAATAAATAAAACAAAAAAGCAACAACAAAACCCCCCTTTACTCCCATCACTGGTCATGAATTTCTGCAGCGGAACCTCTCCTTTTGAGTTTGGCAATGCCATCTAAAGTGTTGTCCTCTACAAATCCTGATTGGTAAAATCAAACACTCTAGGATAGTGCTAAAGAGTCCATAGAGTGGACCTGACTGATAGAACCACTCCTCATACCTTTGCACCACCTGAGCTGCCATATTTACATACAGCACTGAATACAGACATATGAATGGAAGCAGGGAACCATGCAAGATTTTTGAGTTCATGGAATTGGGGCCACAGGAAAAATGGCAGATGGCATCAAACAGAAACATTGCTGCACGAAATAAATGTATTTTTTTATATACGACTTCTTAGCAGATTAGCAGCTGGAGTCTAACTGTATCTGAAATTAAAACTAAAATTACTTATGAAAATGAAAAAAAAAAGAAACAAACAAGAGCTGAACACTAAGGCAAAGCTTTCAATTTACTGCCAGGCTGTGTTCATCACCTAAGAGCACATGTTTTGTACAGCAAATGGGACTGTCTATGCAAGCGATGGAAAATTATGAAGAAAACTGGGTTTCTGATAGCAACCAAGACAGAGCTATCCCCTCAAAATCTATACAGAGCTGAATAAAGGGCTAGAGTTTCCAGCTTCTCTTGCTAGCTCAGGGATTTAACTTAAAAGCTCACAAGCCTAGGCACCTTTGGACTATTTCTAATTGTTGGACATGTTTAGTAAGATACATCCCAAATGGGGCACTGTACTTGATATCTGGTCTGAGCAACAATGAGTATAAGGAAGTGATTACCTCTTTAGATCTTGATGACATTCTTTTGGCAATTTGCTGGGCTAAATAGGAGCATTTTCTGACAACTGTTGTCACATGATGGTCAAAAGACATGGGGGCTATCACTCCAAGTACATAGATTCTAAAGTACATTTTCATTTTGTACAGGTGTGATGTCAAGACAGCATGATGAGAGGAGGAGTTGTCTTCCTAAACTGCTAATACCACACTTTTTAGTATTTAAACCATAAGGAATACAAGACCAATGGCTGTTGACACTAATAATTTAACCAAAACACAAAAAAAACATAGACTACAGAAACGGTGATGTAGGAAGATCAAAGTTTAATCCAAAATCAATAATGAAATAAAACTGAGTGTTTTCATCCAAAAATACAGATTTCATCAAAATAATGTGGGTTTATGACACTGGTTTAGAATGCTTTACATAAACCCTTACCTTCCTCTGAAAAGTTAACAAATAGGGGAGTGATAAATATCTCCTATCTGATGGAACTTGTCTTGTATAACAATTTTGTTTATTTTGAAGGAGAGGTATTTAAACAGATTAAGGGGGTAGCAATGGGGGCTGCATCGGCACCAGTAAAAGCAAACACAGTCATGTGGTATTGGGAGAATATAAGGAGAATATTACATTTCATTTGAGGTTTCTGGATGATATATTCTTAACCTGGAAAGGTCCCATTGATAGAATAAATAAATTATTATTTCATATTAATTCTTCAAATGCATTTTTATGCTTTTCCAACTAGAAGTAACTGTTTAGACGTTTCATTATATAAAAAAAGAGAGAAAATGGCATCTGAATTAACTATTTATCGCAGTGGTTCCCAAATCTTTTTGGGCAGACACCCACTTTTGAAAATGGCAATTTTTTGTGACTCACTATTCGCTTTAGTGTGGGTACACGTGAAACATGCATGGTCCTCCATAAGGAAAAGACATCATCGCCACAGTGTGTTTATTCAGGTTTTAAAGGGGCCAAGTAAACTATTCTCATACATTAATTATTGGCAGAGCTGAATCACGGTCAAATGGGGCCTTAGGCAGGGTAACAGACTGCCCCTCCAGCAGTCCCTCCAGCAGCAGCCTCCTCCTCAGCCATACCAGTGTTCCATTACTTTGCTATTTCTCCCTAGTTACCATGAACACTGTTCAAGCCTATTAGTGTGCATACTGTTTTCTTACTTACTTCTACAATATTTACAGATAAAAATAAAATGCACAAACACTAATAGTCATTTGCTAAACAATCAATACAATCTCACAGTGAAAGCAGACTTTGCATGAGCAGCAAACTTCTCTGCCACTGAAACTCACTTTCATTGAAATAGCATTAAAACCCACATTTAAATAATTCTCCACTGGCCAGATGCATTTTAAGTTTACCTTTGGGCTATTTTCAGGGCCATGCATATATGTATGTGTTCTCTGATTCACCTTCCTGACTGTATTAAATTATATTCCTTGTACAATACAGCACCACTTGTTACAGTCGGTTTTAAATTTGTAGTTTTGAACATTCTTCCAGTAAGCAATGAAATAAAATGTATGACCCAATAATGACAAAAAAGAGTTATATACTAACCATATCTTGGCATCTGTGTTATCCTATGTCTTCATTCATCACCACAGAGTCTTGGCTCCGACAAAATACAACAGATGGATCCAAGGCTCTGCCTCCTCCCTTTCCCATAATGCCTTTCCTGCCTTCTAATCTCCAGATTGACTTTGCCTCCCTAGACCTGAGCTATTCCAACCAAGGTACAGAGAAACCCATTCCAACTTTCTCCAATAGAAGACCAGGACTGGGGGTGGCTGGTGGGAAATGTGATGAATGAAGACACAGGATAACACAATGCCAAGTTATGTTAAGTACATAACTCTTTATCTGATGTTATCCATGTCTTCATTCATCAACACAAGATCAGAGTCCCCAGCCACCAAATATTCTGGGAGACCTCAAGGAAGGACATGCTGGAGCACTGTGGAGCCAAAAGAAGCTCTACCCCTAGAAACTAAATCTAGTTTTTAATGGCATATGAAAGTGTGATGATTAGACCAAGTGGCAGCAGCACAGATATCAATCAATAGAAAGTCTTGCTACAAAGGCTGAAGAAGTGCCCACAGATCTAGTAGAATGGGTTCTAACACTGCCCATAATCTCCAGATGATTAAGACTGTAGACCATAGAGATGCAGCTAGAAATCCATTTGGAAATCGTGACCTTGGACACTAAGGCCACACCTATTCTCAGAGCAGGCCACGAAAAGTTGTTCCGATTTAAGAAAACCCTTAGTCCTATGCAAGTAAAACTGAAGCTGTCTGTGAACATCCAAGGTATGAAAGATATACTCCTCTTTGTTGGAGTACTTGAGGAAAAACACTGGAAGCTGAATGCATTAAGGGTAGATTCTGGAGCAACCTTGGGTAAGACAGAGGGATTCATTCTCAGAGAAATCCTGCCCTTGTGAAACATCAAGTAAGGGGGAGTAATGGAGAGAGTTTATAATTCTAAAACCCTCCTGGCAGAAGTGATAGTGACCAGAAAGGCCATCTTCCAAGACAGAAACTTGAGATCACAGGAGCTGGCAGGTTCAAACGGACTCCTAGTCAGAGACTGCAGAACCAATGTGAGGTCCCAAGGAGGCGAAGGATCCTTAATTTGAGACGAAGAAAAAGACCCCTTTCATAAAAGCCTTACAAAGCCTAGATGAAAAGGTAGGTTCAGAGCTTTCATGAAAATTAGAAATCAATGCTAACTGAAGCTTAATAGTGGGAAAACTTGCCTCTCTTGGAAAAGGGAGGACAAGAACAAAAGTATATCTGAAACTGAAACTGAAAAGGGATCCCTGATTCCTGCTCCTAGCCCAGATCGAAAACCTTTTCCACTTGCTGCTGAACACTTTCCTAGTAGAGAGTTTTTGGGAGACCAAAATAATATGTTTAATTGGAGATGCAAGCTTGGACTGTTTAATTATCACTGGAACTGAAGAAACCATGCAGTTAGGCAAAGGGTCCGAAGGTTTGGGAGAAGTAAGCCTGATGGGTGGGAAATCAGATCGTAGATACTGCAAATGAGACCTGATAAAGTGGAAACCATGGTTGATGAGGCCAAAAAGGGGCAATGACGATAAGAGATGTCCTCAGGTGTTGCGCTTTCTGCAGAACTTTTGGTATTAAGGGAACAGGAGGGTATGCGTAAAGGAGACCCAAAGGCCAATCATATCTGCTGCATTTGTGGTAGATTGGAGAGGCAAAAAGTTCCCAGCACTGTTTACCCCAATGGTCGAAAATCTGATTCACCACTGAAGGACTGAGGGACCAGTTGTGAGGACTTTAGATAGATCTACTGAGCGTGTTGGCCAACATGTTGGAATCCCCGGGTATGTGCATTACAATAAGGAAGTGGCTGGAGGACATACACACCATCATGGTCTCTCTGCACAATGGGTAAAGGTGCGTTTCCCCCTTGTTTGTTGACATACCAGACAACAGACATACTGTCTGTCTGGATTGCAACTGTCCCTCAAGGAAGGCAGTTTTCGAAAGCTTGCAACAATAGACGTACTGCCCTCATCTCCAGGACGTTTATATGCAAGTTGGTGTCTATAGAGGACCATGTGCCATGGACGTCCTTTCCTTGAAAATGCCCCCCCAACCCAAGAGGAAGGAGTCTGTGGTCACAGTAGCCATGGGCAGAAGGAGAGAAAAGGGCCTGTCTAAGAAGAGATCCTGCAACTGAAGCCACATCTGGAGGTGACATCTAGTTTTATGGTCACAGAGGATGAAGAAGAGCTGACCATTAAAACACCCTCATGTGGTACCTGGCCAGAAGAACAAGTAGGATGGCCGAGGCCATGGAACCGAGAGCCTGAAGAACTAAGAAAACTGAGGGGGGGTGAAACAGGTCCAAAATCTGTGTGATCTATTCCCGAATCAACTCAATTATGCACAGAAGCAAGGTTACAGTCTCCGACACGGAGTCCAACTGAACTCCTATGAACTCCAACTATTGAGTGGGGATGAGATTGGATTTCTTCAGGTTGATAGTCATACCCAACTGGCAAAAGAATAAGAGAAGAGAATACTGAGCTGCTTTAGTCAGTTGATGCCTCGAAGGTACTGTGAGGAGCCAATCATCAAGGTACAGAAGACCTGGAACCCCTGCAAATGTAGGTGAGCCACTACCACTGCCATGCATTTAGTAAACATCCGGAGGCTGTAGTGAGACCGAAGGGTAGGGCTCTGAACTGATAATGCCTGGCGCCTAGCCAGAAGGGAAGATGTCTCCTGGAATGCCTGTCTATCTTGGTGTGATAGCAGATATCCTGGAGATCCACTGAGCACATCCAGTTGCCCCTGTGTAATAGGGGAAAATGGACTGAGCAATGACCATCCAGAACTTTGACTTCCTGACTAAAAGACTGAGCTCACTGAGATCCAAAATAGGAAGCAAGTCCCCCATCTTTTTTGGCACTAAAAATAAGTGAGAGTAAGTCCTAGATCCTCTTTGTCCTGCTGGGACTTCCCGGATGGCTCTTTTTTGAAGAAGTTGTTGAACTTCTTTGAAGGCCAACTCCCTCTGAGTGGAACATCAAGGAGATAACTTCTGACTGAAGGGAGTTCCAAAAACGGAATGAAATTGGCCCCGGAAATGATTAACACCCACTGATTGGACGTAATTTTTGTCCTGGCTAGATGGTGTAGGGAAATGTGACCCCTGACTGCCTCCAGGACAGAGCAGTCAGGCAACACTTCAAGAGTGATGAAAGGGCTCCTCAGAGAAGGGCTCCCTGGATCCCTGAGTTGGCGGACCCCTCCTGCCACAGGGCAGTGTCAGCCATTGAAACCTATCCCCCCTGCCTCTGGAAGAGAATTTCTCTGGAGCCTGAGCTTTATGGAACAACATCTTTCTGGTTCCCCATTGGCTCTTCCTCTGGGGGGGGGGGTGAAGCTTGATGCCTACCACAGACACAGTCTTCCCTTTCTGCTCACTGCAGGCCAAGGTGTCCTTAATGAAGGGCCCAAAGAGAGTGGAACCATTGAAGGGGCATTAGTAAACCATGCCTTGAAGGGTTCCATAAACCTGCACAAGATTAGCTAGGCATGAAGCCACAAGGCAATGCCCATGTCAGCAAACACCCATGTCAGCAGCTTGAGAGGTAGCCTCTGCAGGGTTGGAGATTAACCTAACTGAGGAATTTGCCAGAGAGGTCATAGTGGTAAGCTTGGGAGGCACCTTCTTGAGATTCTCCTCCAGCAATAACTTTGCAAGAAAGGTGGAGAGCTCTTGATCCAAATCCCTTTGGAGGTAGATAAAATGTGCCAAATAGTTAGTCGCCCTCAGTCCAAAGGTAGCGGAGGCATAGACCCACTTCTCAAAATGGTCTGTCGCCCAGAACTCCCTGGGCAATAGACCAGGGAGTCCAGACTGCCTAGGACTCCCTGTTTGGTGGATGGACTGTGGAGCTCTGCTCTGCTAGCTCCTTCTTTGTGGTGCCAGCAACCATGATGGCATCGACCGGCATTCCCTTACTCCAGAATAAACGGTTCATAGGGGGACTAAGTAACTTGTCGGCCCTCTTTGGAACAGGCTCCACCAAAGTTGTTTCAGGTTTCAACTTTGTTACTTAAGAAGTTAACTTGTGAGTGTTTCTGCCATTTCACACTGAGCTAATCGGAGGAAGGGCTCTGAGCTAACTAATCTGTGATATATATAACATTAAGTATCCTGATTTTTGTTTATTTCTGTGTTATTTATAGAACTTTTATTTTACTCACTGCATGTGAGGTATTAACTGGAATTTTCTACAACTGTTAAGCATCTGGTTGGGCTTATTTGTTTTGATTTCCTGCTTGGAGTTTATCATATAACTTGTTTGCATTTAAAAGCATTCTCTAGAGTCTCCTTGATCCTTTATCTGTTTAAACATTGCTGCAGTTTTTTTTCTACCCAAGTAGTATTAGTAGTGTAGCATTGTCCATATTCAGGCTTGTGTTTTGGGCCTAGCTGTTTGTTAGTAGAGGCTGTGTGTCTGAGCACATGTCCCAGGCCATCATAGCTTAGCCAAGGCCAGTATAGCATTTCAGTGAGAGTGAATTGTTTGTGGTCACTGGCTGACTGGGGTTGCCTGGACTAAGCCTTGGAGTAAGCACCTCATTGGTTCTTTCAAGCTTTTTTTTTTTAAAGTTGTTTCAGGCTTCAACTTTGTTACTTAAGAAGCTAACTTGTGAGTGTTTCTGCCATTTCACACTGAGCTAATTGGAAGAAGTTGGAGGAAGGGCTCTGAGCCAACTAATCTGTGATATATAACATTAAGTATCCTGTTTTTTGCTTATTTCTGAGTTTTTTATATAACACTGTGCATGAGGTATTAACTGGACTTTTCTACAATTGTTAAGCATCTGGTTGGGTTTGTTTGTTCTGATTTTTGTTTCCCACCCTCCCTCTCTATTATCTTGTTTTTATACTTTGTGGCATTGCAGCTGCCTGGACCTACTGTAAATTTGATCTGGGATACTCCTCCCAATCTAGTGTCATTACCTCATTCTACCTAATCCAGGGAGAATATTTGAAAAGCCCAAGCCAGTTAGCTTCTGCTCCTCCTTTCCTCTTTCCACTTTACAAAAAAAAATGTCTAAGCTTGTTTCCTGCCTTTCCTGTAAGTTGTCTAGTCCCGATACAGATTTGCTGTATCCAGGATGGTTTGTAAGCTTCTGAGCCCCCAAGCCTTTCTGTGTTGGAGGGAAGCCTTCTAGATTAATTTTGTTTCTT
This sequence comes from Protopterus annectens, assembly GCF_019279795.1. Classification (NCBI taxonomy): domain Eukaryota; kingdom Metazoa; phylum Chordata; order Ceratodontiformes; family Protopteridae; genus Protopterus; species Protopterus annectens. The sequence goes on from NC_056734.1 coordinate 775,151,622, forward strand.
AGAACTAGCCAGTTTTCTAGTTTCAGCACTCAAGTCTGTTTCTTTGACCCCAGCACTTGTTCAGAACACATTGTAAGCACTAACTAAGCTACAAATTACTGCAGCACTCAACTCTCCTCACTTGTCTAGAGGAAAACAGTTTTTAGTACTTAATAAGCACCTATCCAGGCATGTCTAAGGGTCAGCTACTGGTATTTTCTCCTGTCTACCTGATGAATCTGGCATCTTGGAGCAATGCAGCAATTGCCTCATGTACACAGACAATCCTCTCCTCCTACCACCCAACACTACAACCTGTGAGAGATGCGCTTATATAGCCAAACTGGAAGCAAAGCTCTCTTAACCCAAGAATGGACTAGAGAGTCAAAGAGGAGAAGGTAAACACTTGCACCACACCTACTCATCACATAGTCCCTCAAAACCTACACTACCAAAACACACACACAGAAACACAAAACAAACACCTACATTCGCGGAAGCTCACAAAAAATATCTACCCATGCAACAGGGACTTCCAAAGCAGAAATGCAAGAAATCTCCACCCCCCAACACAACCCAAATGACACATAGCCCACAAACTCAGTGTGCCACTCAACCACAGCCCATAAGGCATAATAACGTACCCAACACTCTAGTCATAGGTGACTCTATAGTCAGGCAAACTGATGTTCCACTTACCAGGCTAAACAAGGAGAAAGTTACTGTCAGCTGCCTGTCAGGTGCCAGGATCCGCCACATAATGCATGCACTCAGGTCACTTCACAACAAGTACAAATATGACTCTGTCATTGTCCATGTTGGTGTGAATGACCTGAAACATACCTCCCTGGACTACATGAAGAGAGACATGGAGGAGCTGTCCGATCTTGTAGCCCAGGCAGGTATGACCCTAGCCCTTAGTAGCATCCTGCCATCTCCCAGAATGATACCACAGTACAAGGACAAAATGACTGACTTCAACAATTGTCTACGCTTCTGGTGTCATTCTAAAGGGATCCAGTATCTGTCTGCCTGGGATGACATGATCGACAAACCACGATGCTTTGCCAGAGATGGCCTGCACCTGTTGCCCTTGGGATTCCGGAAACTGGCTAAGGCTCTTGCCACCCCTATAGTGTCTTTTTTAGGCAAGATTCAAATGACAAATTCACCACCGTAACAGGTACAAGCAAGCAAAATCTGAGGGTAATGCTACTTAATGCTAGAAGTCTAAACCTCAAAATGCACAAACTCGAGGCACTCCTTAAAATGGAGAACATCGACATCTGTGCAGTGAAAGAGACCTGGTTTAAGGTTCCAGAGAGCATCCCTGCATTACCAGGCTATAATTCATACCACACCTTTTGGCCACCTAACCTGAACCGAAGCAATAAAGGCAGAGACGTGTCCACATTCATTAAGGATATCCACACCTCCAGGCTAGTTGTTCAGTATAATGCATCCGAGATTATCCAAGTACAACTAACTCTGGGCAAGACCACAATCCAAATTGTAGCTTGCTACAGATCCTCCACCATGCCCCAAGATTCCCACTCCTCGCTTCTTGATACACTGGAAAATATTAGGGTACAACCTAACACCCTAATAGTGGGCGATTTCAACTACCCCACCATTAAAGTACAGTTTTGTACCTACCATAAATGTAGATGTTCGAGTGTATACCCTGCTGCAGTCATCACACTTGGGTTATCCTGCCATCAGGCAGTCCCGCAGTCGGCTGAATTCCAAAGTCTTGGTCCGGCGTCGGTTGCTGTCGCTTCTTCCCTGACGTCAGTGCACCAAGGGTATATAAGAGGCATCCAACGCCATTTTCTTCAGTTTTTCTTGCCCCAGATGTCAGTTGCCCCCCCAAAAGATGGTCAGTAGGTAGTACCAATAATAAAAGCTTAGCACAAACAAAACATCCCTCCAGCTATAAGCAAATACACCACAAACGTTGTATCAGATTTTAAGGTATTGAAAGGTTTTAGTTAGGTCAGAGGGGATGGAGGGAGGGTAACCTGGACTGCAGCAGGGTATACACTCGAACATCTACATTTATGGTAGGTACAAAACTGTACTATGTTCATCTTGTTACCCTGCTGCAGTCATCACACTTGGGTAGAATCCGAATAGGGTTAGAGGGGGCTAGAAGGCCCTGCAAAACTGCAGTGGCGAAGCCAGCTCTAGTCTTAGAGTAAAGTGGCAAGTGATGGTGTTTGGTGAAGGTGTGTACTGAACTCCAAGTTGCAGCGTCCAGAATATCCTTGGTTGGCACCCCACTGAAGAAGGCTGTAGATGTAGCTGCTGCCCTGGTGGAGTGGGGCCTTATGCTAGCAGGAACTGGTTTTCCATGATGGGTGTAGCAAAAACGTATGCAATGTCCTATCCATTTGGAAATGGTCTGTTTTGAGATAGCCTTTCCTTGTGATGCTGTAGCATAGGATACAAAAAGTTGATCAGATTTTCTGAAAGCCTTAGTTTTATCCAAGTAGTAACGTAGTTGCGTGTGTATGTCCAAGGAATGCAGGAGTCTTTCTCCTTTGTTCTGTGGATTTGGAAAGAAGGTGGGTAAGTGGATGGTTTGATTTAGAGCCACATTGGATACCATGTTTGGCATAAAGGAGGGGTTAGTTCATAGAGAAACTCTGTCTTGATGAAAAATGAGGAAAGGCTCTACTGCCATTAGTGTCTCTAGCTCTGAGACTCTTCTGGCTGAAGTAATTGCTAGCAACAGGGCAGTCTTCCATGACATAAACTTTAAGTCAGCTGAGAAAGCTGGCTCAAAAGGTGGCAGCGTAAGTTTTTCCAGAACAAAATTTAGGTCCCAAGTTGGTGTTGGCGCTCTCCTGGGGGGTCTAATGTTTTTTGCCACTCTAAGATACTGCCTTAGAAGTGGATGTGAAAATAAGGGAGGATCTGTGCTGTAGTGAGCTGAAATAGCTGAGGCATGGATTTTAATAGATGAAAAAGAAAGTCCTTTTTGTAACATCTCAGTTAAATATTGTAGAATCTGAGGCATGTACGGCTGAAGGGTATTTTGGCCTTTAGCTTGGTTCCAGGTGCAAAATCTTTTCCATTTGTCTGAGTAGGCTTTCCTGGTGCTGGGCCTCCTGGCCTCCAGAATGACATCCATAACAGCTTGTGAAAGAGGGGCTGGCTGGTTGCTTAGGTGATGTGTCATGCAGCCAAATTTAAGGTTTTGAGCTGGCTGTGTAGAATCTGACTGCCTTGCTGTGTGAGTAGATGAGGAATTTGTGGTAAAATCTATGGTGGGCCCTGGGCCATGTTCCTTAGTAGTGGGTACCAGTGCTGGCGTGGCCAGTCCGGGGCAATGAGTATCATTTGAGGTCTCTCCATCCTGACTTTCAGCAGCACCTTTGTGAGAAGGGGCAATGGAGGAAAGGCATATACTGTCAGCATTTTCCAACTGAATGAGAGTGCGTCCACTTTCCAAGCTTGATGGTGAAATGTCCTTGTGCAAAATTTTGAAAGCTGATGTTTTTTGGGGTTGGCAAAGAGGTCTATGTCTGGGCGCCCCCATTTTTGAGTTATCATTGCAAATACTTGTGGATCCAGTTTCCACTCGTGGGGATCCATGATGTTTCTGCTTAGGTCGTCTGCCAATGTGTTCTTTTTCCCTGGCAGGAATTGAGCTTGTAATTGAACTTGGTAAGCCAGTGCTGTGTTCCACAAGGTCATTGCTTGGCTGCATAGAGGGTAGGAGTGTGTACCTCCCCTTGTTTGTTTATGTACCACATTTCTGTGGTGTTGTCTGTCCTTATTATAAGCTGTCCTGGATGTAAGAGGTCCTTGAAGGCTGTCAGAGCATTCTGTACAGCTAGCATTTCTTTTTGATTGATGTGCAGATTCCTTTGATCTGCAGTCCATATGCCTTGAACGCACAGTCCTGCCATGTGTGCCCCCCAGGCATAGTCCGATGAATCTGTTGTCATAGTTTGCCTGGCTGGGGGTAAGGTGAAAGGCTGACCCTTGTTGAGGTGACATGCCTGTGACCACCACAGAAACTCCTGTTGAAGGCAGGGAATGAGAGGTATCATTGTTTCCAAGCTGTGGCTGTGTTGAGACCAAACGCTTTTCAGGTACCATTGTAATTTCCTCATATGCAGTTTTGCAAATGGTATTAGTAATATACAACATGCCATGAAGCCCAAGGCCTGCAGAATTTTTCTTGCAGGGAGTTGGGTCTTTGTTGCCATTATTTTGAAGTATTGAGTTGGTTGTAGTTGTTTGTCTGGCGTCAGATAAGCCATCTGGGCCGTTGTATTCAAGCTGGCACGCAGGAATGTCATATTTTGTGAGGGTACTAGTTTTGATTTCTTTTCGTTTACTGTGTACCCTAGGCAACTTAGAAGGTGTTTTACAAAAGTCAGATGTCATAAGAGAATGTCCTTGCTTTCTGCTTGGATGAGGCAGTCGTCCAGGTATGGGTATATTTGAATTCCTCTTTGTCTGCAGTATGCAATTACTGGTGCTAGGCATTTTGTGAAGACCCTGGGTGCAGCAGATAAGCCAAAGGGCAGTGCAGAGAATTGATAATGGGTTGAACCTGCAATGAAACAGAGGTATCTTCTGCAATTTTGTCTGATAGAGGCATGCAGGTATGCCTCCTTGAGGTCCAACGTTACTAGCCAAGCTTTCTTGCCCAACATGAGAAGAAGCTACTGTAGTGTTAAGCATCTTGAATTTGGGTACTTGCAAGAAGGTGTTTAGAATTGAAAGGTCCAGAATGGGTCTCCAAGCATTGTCCTTTCTGGGGACTAGAAAGAGCCTTGAGTAAGGGGACTAGAAAGAGCCTTGAGTAAAACCCTTGGCCTTGCTCCTGTGTAGGTACCAGTTGAATGGCTCTCATGTCCATGAGAGCTGTAATTTGTTTTTTGTGCCTCTGCCCATTGATTTTGTGGCAAGTTTGGCATTCCTTTTAGCCTTGGCAAGGTGTGGAAATGGAATCTGTACCCTTGTGAGATAATGTGTAAGACCCATTTGTCCTTTGTGACGATGCGCCAGTTGTCTATAAAAAATACTAATTTTCCTCCCAAGGGAGCTGCCAAGAGTTTTTTGCTTGTTAGTTTGAGGTTTAAGTCATTGTGTTTGTCTTCTAGTAGTTTGGGACCAGTCTTCTCCTCCCTTCTGTGTTGCAGTGCCCCATTGGCGAGGTTTGTAAGGGATTTGTGCTTGTCCTCTGCCCCTTGGGCATCTGTATTTACCCCTCTGTGGTCTGTCAGAAGCTGGAAAGGACCAATTTTTTGCTGGCCAATTTCTGCTGAAGCATGGGGGTTGTACCTGCAAGAAATCTTTGACCATCTGCATAGATTTTGCCTTATCCTCTTCTGCTTTAACCCCAAATAAGACATCCTGCTGTAAGGGTGCATCTAGTAACTTTGCTTTAACATGATCAGGCAGAGTTTGTTCCTTTAACCAAGCATGCCTACATATAACAGACCCAGTAACAGCTGCTCTACAAGAAGCTTCCAAGGAATCAAATCCACATTGTAAAGTATGTTTTCCCACCTGCTCAGCTGCATGCAACAGATCCTGCATTTCTTTGAATTCAGACTGTTGAGGGTGCGTGCTTATCTTTTGTTTTATTTGAGACATTAGGAATTGCTGGTATTTCAGCATGTGAAATTGACAATTTAGTGCTCTCATAGCTAGAGCAGCTGAGGTGTAAACCTTCTTCCCCACCTATCTAGTCCTCTGGAGTCCCTTTCAGAGGGTACAGGATTTTTAGCCATAGAAACCTTAGCCCATTTGGGATCCTGGGAATTAGTCTCTGGGTCAGCAACAGGGCTTTTGTAAAGGAATTTGTGTGAGTCAGGCACTCTATAATATCTATCTGGTTCAGCAACAGGGCTTTTGTAAAGGAATTTGTGTGAGTCAGGCACTCTACAATATCTATCTGGTTTGGCTGGAGCAGGAGGCAGAGAATCTGGATTTAGACTAGATTCTAAGTAAACATCATCCACAATGTCTAAAACTGGAGGGATAGCAAGTGGTCTGTGCCGGGGGAGTAAAAGGAACTCTCGGAGCCTTTTCTTTGAGTTGGAGTAGTCCTGACCTTCCCAGTGGAAATGTTCCCTCATGGTATGCAAGGTTTTCCCAAAGGAATAGTCTTCAGGGGGAGAAGCTGAGGGAATGGAATCTTCAGCATCAAAATCTTCATAAGGGGGAAAGGAGTAATCCTGTTCCTCAGAGGAGCCTGAGGAAATAGACACTTGATCAGAGGAGGCATAATCCTCCTCTTGTCTAGGCCTTTTGTCTGTGGGGGGGGGGTTGGGAACCCCTGATTAAAGAAATCAAATCTTCTGCCATTTTAAGCATCTGTTTCTTAGGCATGGGGCCTTAAACTGGAGACTGATGTGCAGTCTTTTTTGGTTTTAGAGGAGTCTTAAGCTTAGCATAAGATTTTATGGTGACAGTAGTCGGTCTGAAGACATCTTTTATAACCGAAAGTGTTTCTGCAGCACCGGCTTCTCCTTCAGCAATGTTTTTAAAAATACAAGAAAGCACAAACTAGTAAAAACAGAAAAGCCTCAACAAACGGATAGGACCAGCCACTCGTGATGATAGAACCTGTTTATCACTTTGGTGATGATAGAACAGATGTATCCACAGTTGTCACTATTTAAATCAAAGTATATAACTGTTGTTATAATGTTATGTGATCTATTCAGTGCTCTTCGTGTTGCTTATGTTTAGCAGCTTGTTGTTGATTTGACAATAGTGCTGTCTGCTAACATATATTTATGTTTTGTTTTATTTAAGCTTTAATGCATTTTTTAAAAAAACTTTTTATCCTTGTGTTTTATTGTTTTATTGGAAGTATTCTCTTTATTTACACATTTGGGCAATTAATGTAGTACGTTTTACGTACATCTTATTTGCTATTTAAAGCGCTGTCTCGCGCTTTTTTATATCTCTGAAGAAGCTTCCTGATATAGGTTGCGAAAACGCTGTATTTTGTGTGTAATAAAGTCAAGCGTTAAGTTACGAGTGGCTGGTCCTATCCGTTTGTTGAGGCTTTTCTGTTTTTCAGCAATGTTTTTGGTAGGGCCTAAAGAAAATGGCTGCGTTGGCCTAGAACTCTCTGCTTGAGAATCTGAAGTGGTCTGGGGTTCCAATTCTGTGGTCATCATGGGCTGCGTAGGTGCCTCACTGAAAACTGGAGAACCGGCGACCAGCCCAGCCGAGGCCTCGGAGTCTGGCTTGGATCTAGGCTGCCTGTCTTTATCTTTGCGATTTTTTATGCACGCCGGTAGTCGGTTGCTCCAACGGCATAGTGTAATTAAATTTCCTACCGAAGTAGTGTCATGCGAAATCAAAGCGTCGCTTTATGGTTTGCTTATTGAACCTAGCACAAAACCGACAACCAGTGACGTCGTGGTCTGGGCCTAGGCAAGGTATACAATAAGAATGAAAGTCCTTATGAGGTATTTGCTTCCCACAAGAAATGCAATTGTTAACTTTTTCTGACATTGGACTGAGGCAAGAAAAGGTTCCCTAATGAGGTACTTAGCTTTGAAGACTTCGGACTGAAATTCGATTAGAAAATCTCAGGTGTCGGCCGACCGGCACTTGCGAACTGCTTCTGCTTCGGGCACCGCGCGGCAAGAAAGACTGAAGAACATGGCGTCGGATGCCTCTTATATACCCCTGGCACACTGACGTCAGGGAAGAAGCGACAGCAATTGACCCCGGACCAAGACTTTGGAATTCGGGCAGACTGCGGGACCACCTGATGGCAGAATAACCCAAGTGTGATGACTGCAGCAGGGTAACACGATGAACATCTGGGAAAACTACTCATGTACCAACTCTTGTGCTCAAAATTTTCTGAAATTCATAAATTCCAACGCCTTGGATCAACTTATCCACACCCCCAGCTGGGGCAGCAATATCCTACACCTGATCATTACCAACATGGGCAACCGGTGTTCCACACAAGAGGTCAATTCCTTGTTGGTCAGATCCAACCACAAGCAAATCACCCTAGACCATCCACATCCCACCTCCCATTAGGGAAACCACCATAAAAAAATTTCTCCAAACCCAACATCACGCTTCTTAAGACAGAAGTGGCAAACTTCATGACACCCATGCTGACGGACAATAGAGGTATGACTGCTGAATCCTATACAATTGCACTTTATAAGCACTTACAAGAGTGCATGGATCGTGCAATCCCTAACAGAACCAAGATGCTATCCTCCAAAAAAGGAAGCCAATCTGGTGGTCCCCTGCTATAAACAAACTCTACAACAGAAGAAAGAAACTGTTGTAAAAAGTGTAAAATTCCATGACTGGAGGAACTCTGTGGCCAGCCTCAGTAAGAAGCTGAGATCCCTCATAAAATCCTCCAAAGCTAGTTACAAAAACAAAATTACCACCGATTCTAAAAACAACCACAAAGCATTCTATAGCTACATCAAGAATCTCAATGGCAACAATCTGATCTGCTCTGAGTTACAGCACAATGGCACTAAATATACAGAACCCGAAAAAAGAACCAAACTATCACAAAAAATGCCACAAGCGATGCCTTCCAACTAACACTGTTTATTGACTTTAAACGCAAAAATACACCACGTTTTTCGTTCCGCTAAATTGCAAAACTTCTTCAGAAACAGTTCTCCACTCACACAGGCGCTTCTAATCCACAGACCACAGTGACAGCAGATAGTTCAGGATGAAATATTCAAGAAATTATAAATAGAAGCACCTGTGTGAGTGGAGAACTGTTTCTGAAGAAGTTTTGCAATTTAGCGGAACGAAAAACATGGTATATTTTTGCGTTTAAAGTCAATAAACAGTGTTAGTTGGAAGGCATCGCTTGTGGCATTTTATGTGATAGTTAAATATACAGAGCCACCTGAAATTGCCAACATCCTGGCAGATAGGTAGGTTCAGTGCTAACTTTAATCCTCTCTCATCCCCTAAAGGGCCCATCTCTATACCGGAAGAATGCAAAGTTCCTGTAATCATGGCTGCACAGGTAAAAAACACTCTCCAAAGCCAAGAACACAGCATCCATGGGACCTGACAACATCCCAGGCTAAGTTCTACATGAACTACAGAACAAACTGGCACCCTACCCAAGTACCATGTTCAATCATAGCCTCACCTCAGGCTTTGTGCCCACTGAATGGTGCACAGCAACGGTTATCCCACTCCACAAAGGGGGAGCCACCACGGACCCTGGGAACTACCGCCCCATTAGCCTGACAAGCCTGGTCTGCAAGGCTATGGAATGTATCATCATGGAACTTATAAACAATGACAGTGGTAATCTCCAAAATCTGGACCCTACCCAATTTGGGTTTGTAAAAGGCAGATCATGTCTCCTAAACCTGATAGACTTCTTTGAAGCAGTCACCAAAGCCATAGATGAGGGTAAGGTGGTTCACACAGCCTATCTAGATCTCGCCAAGGCTTTTGACACCATCCCCCACTCTGGAATTATAGATAAACTCACTAAACTAGGTATAAATCCCTATGTCACAAGATGAGTTGCCAACTTGCTCACTGACACAACCCACACTGTGAAAGTAGCAGACTCTAAATTCAACTTCTGACCAGTGACAAGTGGAGTACCACAGGGTTCAATCCTAGGTCCTCTCCTATTTGGTATCTACTTCTCTGAAGTACAGGCTAACACAGAAGGTCTTTGGCTAACAAAGATTGCAGATGACTGCAAACTAGGAGCCATAATGCCTAATGATGTGGACATCCTACAAAAGGGCCTAACTGAGACAGATGCCTGGTGTCAAAGCCATGGCCTCAAGTTAAATGCCAAAAAGTGCATTGTCATCCCCTTTTGGTAAAAATTCTGTACCCATGAACTACCACACAGGCGGTAGTCTACTTAACACCAAAACTGTGATAAGAGATCTTGGGACACAGGTGGACAGTAGTCTCACCTTTGATAATCACATCGCCACAGTAGTCAGGAAATCCTTCTACATGGCACACCTCATCCCAAAAGGTTTCTCATCCAGGAAAAAAGAGGTCATTGTTCCCCTTTACTCATCACTCATTAGACCCAATAAAGAGTACAATGCCCCTTTTGGTATGTACCCCACAAGACATCTACAACAACTGGAAAGGCCACAGAAATACCTCACAAAGAGGATTACCGGCCTCAAATGGGTGCCCTAAGCAGACAGTCTCAAAAAACTCCAGCTTTACTCTGTCGCATATCGCCTACTCAGAGGCGATCTCTGCCTAATATACAAAGCTATGTCAAACCTAGAGCTGTTGGACATGATCCACGTAAAGAAATCCCAATCCCTCCGAGCTACACACTCTAGGGACCTAAACCTTCTCACCACAATAAACAGAACATGCTTGAGGGATAGATTCCTGTCCCAGAGACTTCCTATACTCTGGAACAAACTACCTATATATATCAAACAAAGCTCTTCATTAGCACTCTTCAAGAAAAATCTTGATGATTGGATGGGAGATAGGAAATTCACCCCAGGGATCACTTCTGTGGCTCTGCTTGACAGGGGCACAGGAAAATCATTTTTTTGGGTGGCAAAAGCTAGGGAACCATTTGGCTAGGCTTATATAGGCTCTAGGGCCAATAGCCTAGTACCTATCTATGAACCTATGTCTAGTTCTTTGCAGGCCCTGCTGGCAATCAGATCCAGTAACTTGTCAGCAGTGGGGGACACCCAGGAGGTAGATGAGCTCATCCTGAAGGCCTGTAGAAATACTAACTCCTCTAAAGACAAGGGCTGGGGAAACCATCTGCCCTTTTGGTTTAGAAACTCAAGGATGTCTCGGAAGGAGACATCATTGGGCAGGCATCTGAGGGACCCATCTCCTTCCTCAAGGTCTGTATCCTTGGTGAGGGACTCTGTAGGGGAGACCAAGTGCCTTATCCTGCACTTTCTCTTGTGATGAACCCCCTCCACTGGGGGCTCCAGTGAAGATTTGGAGGAGACAGGGACTCCCACAGGGGCCAAACTCGATTGGAAGGTGACCTGGGACAGGATGAGAGGCCTCGCCAGCCAAGGTAGAGTGGCTCGGAGAGACCCGTAGGCATAGCACAGGAAACTCCAGACCTGGAGAAGGTCCTCTCTACCACCCGAAAAGCCGAGGGGCTGGACGCGTGCACATCCCCCACCTCCAAAAGCAAAGTGCCCGAAGGGGAGGGATGCTCCCAGAAACCACCTCCTCACCCATTGATGATACCGGTCCACAGCTATCAAAAGCTGAAGTGCCAAAAGAAAGGGATCAGTCCAAAAAGATGGTACCAGATCCCCCCTAACGGCTAACAGAAGAAAAAGGGAGCGAACCCCACACACAAAGCTCACACAACCCAACAAAATAACTAAATAAGTGGAGAGAGGTTCTACACTACGAAAGATAACTAAACAGACTACCCATGCTAAAAATACCAACTAGAAGAAATCTAAGACTGAAAATTTTACTTATTCAGCTAGCACCAGTAGGAATGCATCTACACTTGACTGCGGAAAACAAGATCTGGGGATTAGGGGGAATCAGGGCATTATGGCAGAGGGAGGAGCCTGAGCCTTGGGTCCATCTGTCGTATTTTGCAGGCTGGGATCTGATATCAGATCCAAGACCATGTGGTATGAATGAAGACATGGATAACATCGGATCTGCCCATTTCAGAACATTTTAACTATAAAAGGTCACTCAAACCTCTGTCACTACAATCCACCACTATCAGTCAATAAGCACAATCTCTGCAGAAGTAAAATTCACCCGGATAATTCCACATTAAAGAGATTTGTAACTAATGAAGAGGCTGCTACTGGCTAACAACTTTAAATTTCAGTATCATCTACAAATTCAGTGCCTGTTGCCCTTGAAAAGTACAGTTTTGTACCTACCATAAATGTAGATGTTCGAGTGGTTATGCTGCTGCAGTCATCACACTTGGGTTATCCTGCCGTCAGGTGGTCCCTGTAATCGGCCTGAATTCCAAAACCTTGGTCCGGCGTCAGTTGTCGTCACTTCTTCCCTGACGTCAGTGCGGCAGGGGTATAAAAGAGGCAGCCGACACCATTTTCTTCAGTTTTTCTTGCCCCAGATGTCAGGTGCCCCAAACTAAGAAGGCAAAATAAGAAACTTGCAAAACATACCTTAGTGTAAAACAATAGTAGTAGTTGTAAGCAAATACACCATATAGACATGCATCCCAAAGGTAGACGTACCTGGAGGTATAATAAAAGCCTGGTTAGGTAGATGGGATGGAGGGAGGGTAACCTGGACTGCAGCAGCATAACCACTCAAACATCTACATTTATGGTAGGTACAAAACTGTACTATGTTCAACGTGCTATGCTGCTGCAGTCATCACACTTGGGTAGAGTCCCAAAGCTATGGTTGGGTGGTAGGAACTAAACTGGGTTAGGTGCAGCTAGGATGCCCTGCAGAACTGCAGTGGCAAACCCAGCTCTGGTTTTTGAGTACAGAGGAAGGTGGTAATGCTTGGTGAAGGTGTGCACTGAACTCCAGGTAGCTGCTTCCAGAATGTCCTTGGTTGGGACTCCTCGGTGGAAGGCTGCTGAGGTTGCTTTAGCCCTGGTAGAGTGAGACCTAATACTAACGGGCACTGCTTTCCCATGGTGTGAGTAGCAAAAGCGGATGCAATATGCTATCCATTTGGAGATGGTCTGTTTTGAAATAGCCTTTCCTTCTGAGCCTGGTGCATAGGACACAAGGAGTTGATCAGATTTTCTGAAGGCCTTAGTTCTGTCCAAATAGTAACGCAACTGTCTGTGAATGTCCAAAGAGTGAAGGAGTCTTTCTCCTTTATTCTGTGGGTTTGGATAAAAGGTGGGCAAGTGTATGGTCTGATTGAGAGCCACGCTGGATACTACCTTTGGCATGAAGGAAGGACTGGTGTGCAAAGAAACTCTGTCCTGATGGAAAATGATGAAAGGTTCCACTGCCAGAAGAGCCTGCAGTTCTGAGACTCTGCATGCTGGGGTGATAGCCAGCAGCAGGGCTGTTTTCCATGACAAAAAATTGAAGCTCTGCTGAAAAGGCTGGTTTGAATGGAGGAAGGGTTAATTTTTCTGGTACAAAATTTAGATCCCAAGTTGGAGTTGGTGGTTTTCTGGGGGGTCTTATATTTTTTGCCCCTCTGAGAAACTGCCTTAGCAAAGGATGAGAGAAAATGGGAGGAATCGTATCATAATGAGCTGAAATGGCTGAAGCATGGATCTTTATGGATGAAAAGGAAAGGCCTTTGTGTAGCATCTCAGCTAGATATTGGAGTATGTGTGGAATATGTGGGATGCCTGGATTTAGGTTTCTGGCCTGACTCCATACACAAAATCTTTTCCATTTGTCTGAGTAAGTTTTTCTGGTGCTGGGCCTCCAAAATGACATTTTGGACGTCCTTAGAGAGAAGTGTTGTTTGATAATTTAAGGTATTTTCCATGCAGCTAGATTTAAGGTCCTTAGTTGACTGTGAAGGATCGGAGAGTTTTGTTGGGTTAACAGCAGAGGGAATTGAGGTAAGATCCATGGAGGGCTGCGAGCCAAGTTTCGTAGTAGTGGGTACCAGTGTTGACGTGGCCAGTCCGGAGCAATGAGGATCATCTGTGGTCTCTCTGATCTGGCTTTCAGTAATACCTGGGTCAGTAGAGGCAGAGTAGGGAAGGCGTAGACTGACAATGCTGTCCAAATGAATGATAGGGCATCTACTTTCCAGGCCAGGGGATGACAAGTCCTTGTGCAAAATTTTTGTAGCTGGCAGTTGTTGGTTGAGGCAAACAGATCTATGTCTGGTAGTCCCCACCTTGAGTTACCATTGAGAATACTTGTGGGTGCAGTCTCCATTCGTGAGGGCCTGTCAAATTTCTGCTTAATTCGTCTGCCAATGTGTTCTCTTTTCCTGGCAGGAATTGTGCTTGCAGCTGTACTTGGTAAGTTAATGCTGTGTTCCACAAGTCCATTGCCTGTCTGCATAGCTGGTAGGAGTGCATTCCTCCTTGTTTGTTTATGTACCACATAACTGTGGTGTTGTCCGTCCTTATGAGTTGTTGTCCTGGATGCAAGAGGTCCTTGAAGGCTGTTAGTGCATTTTTTTACAGCTAGCATCTCCTTTTGATTGATGTGTAGTTGCCTTTGGTTTGCAGACCATTTGCCCTGTATGCATTGTCCTGCCATGTGTGCACCCCAGGCGTAGTCTGATGAATCTGTTGTCAAGGTTTGGTTTGCTGGAGGTGAGACAAAAGGAAGGCCCTTGTTTGCTTGGCATGCTTGAGCCCACCATAGAAACTCCTTCTGAAGGCAGGGAATGAGAGTTATACTTGCTTCGAGGCTGTGTCTGTGTTGGGACCAGACACTTTTTAGGTACCATTGTAGTTTTCTCATATGCAGTCTTGCATATGCAATTAGTTGAATGCAGGATGCCATGTACCCCAATGCCTGCAGGAATTTCCTTGCAGTGAGCTGGGTAGAAGTTTCCATCTTTTTGAAGTACTGAGCCAGTTGTTTTTGCTTGTCTGGCATGAGGTAAGCCATCTGGGCCGTTGTATTCAAGCTGGCACCCAGGAAAATTATTTCTTGTGAGGGTATTAGTTTTGATTTCTTTTTGTTTATTGTGTACCCTAGGCAACTTAGTAACTTTGTTACAAATGCCAGATGCTGTAGTAGGATGTCTTTGCTGTCCGCTTGGATCAGGCAGTCATCCAGATATGGATAAATTTGTATTCCTCGTTGTCTGCAGTATGCAATTACTGATGCCAGGCATTTCGTGAATACTCTGGGTGCAGTAGATAAGCCAAAGGGCAATGCAGAGAATTGATAATGCGTTGTGCCTGCCAAAAATCTGAGGTATCTTCTGCAATCTTGTCTGATATGGACATGCAGGTATGCCTCTTGGAGGTCCAACATTACCAGCCAAGACTCCTTGCCCAGCATGGGAAGAAGCTGCTGTAGTGTGTGCATTTTGAATTTGGGAATGTCCAGGAACGTGTTTAGAATTGAAAGGTCTAAGATGGGTCTCCAGGCTTTGTCCTTTCTTGGTACTAGAAACAGTCTCGAGTAAAATCCTTGGCCCTGCTCTTTTGCAGGTACATTTTGAATTGCCCTCATGTTCATGAGAGCTGAAATTTGCTTTTGTGCCTCTGTCCATTGGTTTGTTGGCAGATTTGGCATGCCTCTCATCCGTGGTAAAGTGTGAAAATGAAATCTGTAGCTTCGGGTAATAATGTCCAGAACCCATTTGTCCTTTGTTATGATGTGCCAATTTTGGGAAAAAAGAGCCAGTTTTCTTCCTAGAGGTGCTGCCTGGGCTAATTTGCTTGGCAGGCGCAGAGGAAAGTCATTGAGTTTGTTTTCTGAAAGGTTGAGATCTGTCGTCTCCCCCTCTTTGAGTTGTTGTTTGCCATTGTCTAGGCCTGAAGGTACCTTGTGCCTGGCCTCTGCCCCTAGGGCATCTGTATCTGCCCCTTTGGGGTCTGTCTGAAGCAAGAAAGGACCAGATTTTTGATGGCCAGTTTCTGCTGAAGCAAGGCGGTTGCACCTGTAAAAAATCTTTAACTGTTTGCATAGATTTTGCCTTTTCTTCCATTTTCTTTAAAATTTCCTCTGCTTTGACACCAAATAATGCATCCTTTTGCAGTGGAGCATCCAGTAACTTTGCTTTGACATGTTCTGGTAGGGCCTGTTCTTTTAGCCAAGCATGTCTACGTATTACAGACCCTGTGACCGCTGCTCTACATGAGGCCTCCAAAGAATCAAAACCACACTGCAAGGTATGTTTTCCCACTTGTTCTGTTGCATGCAACAAATCCTGCATCCCTTTGAAATCCAGTTGATCTGTCTGAGGGATCATTTTCTGTTTTAACTGAGTAAGCAAGTACTGCTGGTATTTAATCATGTGGAATTGGCAGTTTAATGCCCTCATGGCCAAAGTGGCGGAGGTATACACTTTTTCCCCCCCATCTTTCTAATGCCCTGGAATCTCTTTCCGCAGGTAGTGGATTTTTAGCAGTGGAGGCCTTAACCCCTTTGGGTCCCTGGGAAATGGTTTCTGGGTCTGCAGCAGGGCTTTTATATAAAAACTTGTGAGAGTCAGGGACTCGGTAGTATCTGTCTGGTTTAGGTGGAGCTGGAGGTAAGGAATCTGGATTCAGACTGGATTCAGTGTAGACATCATCCAGAATGTCTAAAACAGGAGGAATGGCTAAGGGTCTATATGTTGAGGTAGAAGAAGAAACTCACAGAGTCTTTTCTTGGAGTCAGAGTAATCTTGCCCTTCCCAGTGGAAATGCTCTCTCATGGTGTGCAGGGTTTCCCCAAAAGAGAAGTCTTCAGGGGGGGAAACAGAGGGAATTGATTCCTCAGCATCTGAGTCTTCATAGAGAGGGAAGGGGTCATCCTGTTCCTCAGAGTCTGCTGAGGAAATGGTTTCCTGGTCAGAAGGAGGTAAATCTTCCTCCAGTCTAGGCCTTTTGTCAGGAGGGGGTTGGGAACCTATGATAAGGGTAATCAGGTCTTCAGCCATTTTGAGCATTTGCTTTCTAGGCATAGGGGCCTATGTGTTAGTCTGTGGAGCCGGTTTCTTAACCTTTGGAAGCCTAGCGTATGACTTAACGGAGAGAGTCGTCGGTTTAAAGACACCTTCTGAAACCGAAGGCCTGTCCATAGTCTCCGGATCGCCGCCAGGGCTGGCGTCCGCGAGTTGAGGAGGATCCGGCTCCAGTGGCCCAGTAGATTCTGTCTGAGAGGTAGTCGCATCTTCTAAGTCTGCGGTAGTCAGGGGCTGCGTGGGCACCTCACTTAATACCGAAGATCCGGCGGCAGGCCTAACCGAGACCTCGGAATCTGGCCTAGGCTGCCTGTCCTTGTTCTTGCGTTTTTTAAAAATAGTGGTTGTCGGAGGTTGCGACGACATGATGTAATTGAATTTTCTGCCAAAGCAATGTCGGGCAGTATCAGCCCGACGCTTAATAGTGCGTTTATTGAACCTAGCGCAAAACCGACAACCAGAAACGTCGTGGTCTGGGCCTAGGCAAGGAATACAATAAGAATGGAAATCCTTATGAGGTATTTGCTTCCCACAAGAAATACAATTATTAACTTTGTCTGACATCGGTCTGAGACAAGAAAAGTTTCCCCAATGGAGTACTTAGCTTTATAGAAGACTTCGGCTGAAATTCTGTTTGAAAATCTCAGGAGCTGGCCGAGCGGCACTTGCGTACTGCTTCTGTTTCGGGCACTGCGCAGCAAGAAAGACTGAAGAAAATTGCATCGGCTGCCTCTTTTATACCCCTGCCGCACTGTCAGGGAAGAAGCGATGACAACCGACGCCGGACCAAGGCTTTGGAATTCAGGCCGACTACAGGGACCCCTGACAGCAGGATAACCCAAGTGTGATGACTGCAGCAGTATAGCACGATGAACATCATTAAATGCCTAAAGAACATAAAAAAAAAAATGTTAAGTTATGTATGTCATTATTTAGCGACTTCAGTCCACTGTGATTTGCCACAAAACCACAAACTTATGAGAAACAGACCAAAACTATGAGCCTAAATCTGGACAGTTCAGGGGTATGTTAAACACACACACATACACACTCACACCTACCTTCTCCCTCTCTCTTACACACACCTACCTTCTCTCTGCTCTCTCATGCACATACACATAGATTGTCTCTGCTCTCACACAGCAACACATAAACAAACCTACTCTCTCACACAGCAATATACACATGCAAACACAGCAATATACACATGCAAACACACCTCTCTCGTACAGCAAATACAAACACACACAATTTCTCATAAGAACAGAATGGCTAGTTTGAATTGCACACACACACACTTTCTCTTCCATACAGAAACAAACAGAACCGCTAGTTTAAATTACATGCACACACACTTACCTTCTCTATAAACGGAACAGCTAGTTTAAATTCTGCTCGCAAGTGCAGAATGGGTTTACATTCGTGTTGGTGTGTGTGGGTATGATGCACGCATGGTTCTCCTTAAAGGAGAAGATGCTACCACCGCAGTTGTTAAGAAGTACTTTTTTTTTTTATGTTGAAACCTTTTGGCCAGACAAGACCCACCCAAAATCAGCTCGCAACCCATACTTTTGGAATCTCTGATTTATAGTAAATCCACATTTTCCCATTCTTATTTATTATAGAGCAGTAATCATCCTTTCAGGCGAAAATATAGTCTAGTAAAAGGCCAGATGATAAGACTGTCGTGGATGATATCTGAACCAAACAAGTTTGTGGAAGAATGAAATGTTTTGAAACAGATATTATGTGAGAGAGGGTATCCATTAAAGTTGTGTGAAGATATAGAGAAGGAAGTTGTTTTAAAGACAGACTAATTTTAAACCTCGGAAGGGGGAAAACTAATAAATGATACTACTAAGGCCACCACAGTTAGATTTGAAAAGGTTATGATCTTACCTTTTGACAATAGAAATATCAAAAAGTTATTACGGTTAGAAATTGGAAGGTACAAATGTAAATCGTAAATCATCAATGACTAAATTGGGTTCGGATGAGAGGTATTAACATTAAGAATATCCTAGAAGGAAATAGTAATATGATAGATATTGATGGGGTTACGGAAATGTGTGGCAAATGTTCTTATTGCCCTCATATTTATGTGGTAATAAAATTAGTGCAGCTAATTATTCCAAGTACATTTATTGTAAAAGAAAATACAATTGTAATATAGCAGGAGTAATTTATCTAGTTTGTTGTAAATCCTGCCAAGCACTATACGTTGGTAAAATGAGAAGACCACTCAAACGAAGGAAATATGAAAACTTGTATAGTGTATGAAAATGCGATGGTAATAA
Source organism: Protopterus annectens (assembly GCF_019279795.1). NCBI lineage: Eukaryota > Metazoa > Chordata > Ceratodontiformes > Protopteridae > Protopterus > Protopterus annectens. The sequence continues at coordinate 775,170,444 of NC_056734.1, forward strand.
TGTCTTTTTATGCACTCTATTATGTACAAACTTTGAAACTTTTAAATTTCCTCATCCCCTAAAAGGGGGCGATCGGCAAACTTTTGTACAATATACAGAACTATGATGGCAACACCTTTTGGAAGCAATGCTATTCCCTGGCCTGAATTATAATGTTTCCATTAACAGTATGTTGAAATTATGATCTTTGAAATTATGAGCTGTGGTGGTAAATGCACTGTATTTTACATGAGTATTTTTAAACTGTCGATGAGAGCATTTATGTATGTATTTATTGTAGGACTTTTTATGATAAGTAATTAATTGATTAATTAAGTTTTTAGAAGATTATGTTAGGACAGGATTCGTATGAATATAGGGTTCTTTTTGTATGTTGATTATTCTGATAATGTCCGTATCTTTGGATGAAAACACTCACTCAATTTTATTTCATTACTGATTCTGGATTAAACTTTGATCTTCCTACCTCACTATTCCATTATTTGGTGTTGTTTTGTGTTTTGGTTAACTTTTTAGTATTTAGTTTGCACCCATTTTTAGTAAACCAAGAGTTTACAAGGGTGATTTCATTCTGGAGGGTTTTGATGTCACAGGGTGACTTAACTACCAAACCAATTTGCAATTTCAAACTTTTAAGTAGAGCTTGTGGCTCTCTGCTGGGAGATCTGAGAAATAATACCAAAAAAGAACAGGTTCCAGTACAGAGCCCCTACGGACACTGCTGGTCACACACTGTGTGGGTTCTGTCATTGAGCAAGTTTGCTATCCACCTTAACATATCATTTAGATTTAGTATGATGCAGGCATGGGATATGGTGTTAAAGGCTTTGGCCAGGTCAAGATATGCAATGTGCACTACATGACCACCACTTAAAGCCTCTGTAGCCCCTTCAAAAAAATTTACAGGTTAAATTGACAGGATATACACTTCACAAAACCTAATTTCTGGAGATCAAGTCTAACAAGCTTCTTGCTATCACAGTTCATGAGGTCAGTTGTTAATACATTGAATGGCTGTGTAGGTGAGTCTCATAAGGATGACAGGCATGGGTGAGTTGTAAAGTTACACTTATGGAGGGGCATCACTACTGCGGTACATAATTTATCAGGTACAAAACCAATAGCTGAACTTAAGTTAAACAGTTTAAAGAGTGAGCCTGCAAGGGCATGTTTAACACTATTAATTAACCAACCAGGTGTATTGTCAGGTCCCATGGAGGAAGTACTTTTTGTCTTGGTTAGCATTTTCAGGAAATGATCTTTAGAGACATTTAGGGAATACAGGATTCAGATATTTCAGAACTTTGAAAACAAATCTAAGGGGTGAAGTTGTCAAACTAGCTTTCAAGGATTTTGGTAACATATGTTATGCATAATTTCACAGCAATGGAGAGGATTTTTTTTGTTTTTAGTTATTTAGCATAGCTAAAGAAGACTTTCTAATTAGCTTTCACTTCAGAGGCCGGCTTACATTAAGGAGTCCCTTTAGTAGATCTGCTAGTGCTCTTTAGTTTCTTGCAATGCTTTTGATATTATCCATGAAAAGATGGGCTCTAGATCTTCTAAATAATTTAAGTAATTTCCTTCATGTGTTGTACAGCTTATTTATGGTGATGGCCCATCAGGGTGGTTTGTTCTTGAATTTCCCATTGGTTCTGGTAAGAAATACTAAATGCATGCATTTTTCTAAATGGATGTAGAATTCCTCAGTGAAGCTTGATGGTATATTAAGATATGTATTAAAGTATCTGCAAATGCAGCAGCTTTTCATGAGGACCAAAATTATTTTCAGGCCAAAGCCTTTTGCTTAGATAACAAGTGACATTCCCCAATGAAAAGATATACTCTTGTCATCTGCACTGATGCACAGGGACAGGGACCCCTGCTATGACTCAAGTCAATCGAATTCAGATAGCAGCTCTGTCACCTACTAAAGCTGGCGGGGGGGGGGGGGGGGCAGAGGCTTTACTTACTTCCCCTCACTTTGGGGGTGATGCACCGAAGTAGCAGTGCTGATCTTAGCACTGCTCTAAGCAGCTGTGTAACTAAGTGTGGTCAGGATGGTTTGGGAGAGGTTTGCCATCTGTAGTGCCAGGGGGGGAAACACTCCTACTATATGTCTGACTGAAGAGAACGTTCAATAAATACTTGATGCACACAAGGGGTAGCACTGCAACACAGCTAGTACCTCTGTTTCTGGCTGTGGTGAGTCTGTGACCTCTCCCCACTCATGCATTCTTAATCACCAACTAAACAGGGTTATGTTGATGATCCTAGCCAGAGGAATAAGGCTGTTAATGCTGAGTATGGATTAGGGGTGGACTGGGACACATAACATGCTCTAGACCATGACATATGATGCACATTTCCAGTCTCAGTAACTGACCACTACAGATTGAAACAAATGGATTATTCCATCTGTACCTATGTCTAAACTGTATTGGCCCAGTAACTACATTAATATAGCTACACAGCAAGTACCCTAATTGCTTTGATTTTTTTAACCTTTAAGACTACAATTATCTTATTTATAGCTTCTTCCCGTTTTACTTTGCCTTTGTGAATTACAGGGATGACAAACCATTTTGTAATATACATTACAAAAATGGGTGGAACTGTTTTTTTAAGTCAGAAGATCTACTTCACTTCCTTTCATAAAGGTTAACACCTGCCCAGATCCATCTTACTTAATGTCTTTATATGTTTCACTTTCAAATTAGCTCCAAATGTCAGAGTGTCGATACTTAATTATGTTAAAAGGTTTACATTATTTTGAAAACAAGAGTTAATGAACACTGTTGAGTCATACATTAAACATATATGCTTTGCTATCAATAACAGATCTTATATACATTCCTTCCTGGGAACATTATGCATGCAATTCACCTATTAAATGTTATGACTCACTAAGACCTAACCAATGACATTTTAACAGCACTGCACCAACCAGGTGAGTATTTTTAGACAAAATTATTACCAGTATTACATGTACAGATTCACTCCTTCTTAGGAACAAAGGTGAGGGATATGTTGATATGTACAGTTCACTACTTTATGAGGACACTTTACGGTTGTAAAAGTTTATTGCAATAGTCTTATAGCCAATTTGTCTCTAAGAAGTTTAGAAGAAGCAGTCCATCTGCAAATATCTAGAGAAATACAACAGTGGATTACTCAGTAGAAAAAGCCTTTCCCTTTTCTTTTTATTTATACATAGGCATAATGTCCATCTATTTTTAATTTAACCAGTGATAATTTTACAAGGGCCCAGATGAGTGTTTTTAAGTAAAGTTTTTTTTTTTTTTAAATACCTGATAGGAGAGCTCATGTCACGAGTACACTTAAAGAACTTAGGTTTTATATATATATAAACACTGATTTTTTTGTTAAGTCATCTGAAATTAAGTAAAAATGTATTACACAAACTCTCCAGATATAATTTCCCATTAGTAACAACTATACAAACCTTTCAATATAAGTGTGGAATAGAAATTATTTTGGGGCTTGATCAAAAGGTCCACGAACGGTATTAAAATTTAAACAGTGAAGAAAAGGTCTTTAAAAGAATGAAGAGAGAAAAAGAATGCGTAGTACATGCATGCTGTGCATGTGTGTGGGTTGTGGTTATGTACAGCAGTGATATTATTACTGCCATGGAAGAAATGTTGGTAAATGATGACGGACAAGTTAGCGACTTTGTACTCTATACAGTGTAAATATAATTATATTACTACTGTGATTTTGGGTATGTTTTTTCAGGTCCATATTGATTTATAATTTAACTTTTTGACTGTCATAGAACGAAAAACTGTCATTTTGTTTGGTATGCTATGACTTCATAAAAACTTCACACTAGCCTTCTTTTAGACATGTACTTTCATCTGATGGAGCTATTAATGAAGGCATTTGTAATTATTTTGATAGCTTACTTAATTCCCTTGCCACAAGCTTTACTAGCTTACATCAAAGACATCTGGGACTTTTCAGATAGGCTTAGAACTTTTACATTCAATAGCAGTGAAACCTTTATGTTTATGATGGATGTTCAGTCTTTATACGTGTCCATCCCTATGACTCATGGTATGGAATTTTTGTGATCATTCCTGACTGAGTATGCACAATGGAGCAATATTAATACAATATGGATTATATTAGGTCTGCTGCTAAACATCAACAGTTTATTTTTATTCTTCATGGGAAATATTACAACAGATTAGAGGTGTTGTGTGTGGGGCAACTGTGGATCTGTTACATGCAAACTTTAAGATGGGATGGTGTGAATACAGAAACTACTCAATTACTTTAGACAACAAAGGGGAATTTTATACCCAATTCATGGGTGATGATTTTTTTTTGTATGAGGAAGTTCTACACAAGAATGTGTGCACTTCATAGAGCATATGACTATATCTAACAGTTTGGGGTTAACATAAAGTACTAGAGAATCATCAGATAACCTATGTAGAAGACTCTATAGGAATGAGACGTGTACTAACTGGTTCTCTGACAGAGTATCTGATGCTTGGAACAGACTGCCAAATTACATTAAAGCAAGTACTAGTTTAGATATTTTTAAGAACAGCCTGGACATTTATTATGGGAACAAGTGTTTTGGCATATTGGCAAGCTAGAAGGGCTTTAATGCCCGTGCTTGAAACATTTGTATGTATGTATAGTCGACAATTATATATTACCCCTAATAAGAATAACTGTGATCATACCATACAAAATTTGAGGGGATCCATGCATGGGCTAAAGCATTTAGAAGCTGCCTTTGTCCATTAATAGTACAAAGGGCAGTCCTGGGGTACATTTTCTGTTTCCCATCTATTGATCAAAGTTGTGCTTGAAAATAAACAGGGATGAGCTTTGTTAGTCTGTCCAACAGCAGCTGTGTCCTCTGAGAAATATTCCTGCCCCTCAAAACCATTCTATTGATGTTACAGAAGAGGTTCAGATTCTTAGAGTATTTCTGATGCTATAGGACTTTCTGATGTGCAGTAGGGTCAGGGAATGCCTTTATATGCCAGACAAAGGTCACCACTTACCATTCTGTAGGATACTGGGTATATTAGAGTTGGTCCATATTGGACATGTTGTTTAGGCCTTATATCCTTTTAGTAAGGTATCTATGTGGGAATTCCATTTGTTGCATGGGTCTGGACATACACATGTCAACGGGAGCATTATATTCAATGATTGGCCTAATGAGGGCTGAGTAAAGGGGGACAATGACAACCCTAGAAATAGACACAATCCCTTTGTTTATAAGTTGTGCAATACAGAAGGGATTTCTTACAACAACAGACACATGTTCAGCAAAAGTTAGGTCACTGTCCACATTAGTTCCCAAATTCTGAACTGGATCAAATCTTAGGGTCACATTTGTCAATGTGGTAGTTCTCTGGGGTAGATGACTACTCAAAGGATGTTAAGTTTCATAATATCATTTTGACACTAGTTATTTATTTGAGACAAAACTTCGTGCAAGATGGCAAAGTCATGTAGGGATTCAATAAATTACAGTCATGTGCAAACATAGTCAGCCCCCTTTGGTACTGGATTTTACTTCAGAAAAGTAGATGCCAAACAGGTGAGGCCCCAGTGCAGAACACTGGGGGACCCCCACTGGTGACAGGTCTCTTTGTGGAGGTAACTTCCCCTATTAGGATTATATTCTTTATGTGAGCATATCTGACAGCCTTTTTAAATGTCTATTTCCAGCTTTTGTGTTACATGCACCCACTAATGTTTAGCAGGTAGATTGTTTTATAATTTCTTGTCATCTCAGTTTGAACCTATGTCACATTTTACAAGAATTTTTGTTTTAATGAAAACTCTTAAAAATCCAAATACCCACAGCATATCCCCAAAACATATTAACTTAAAACAAACACACCAAACTTTGTACATTTTCAAACAATGAAGTTTAACCCTCCTGATAGAAGCAATTGTCTCAAACCAACAGCTGCACCCACAGGCATTACTTAAACTATCCATGCTAAGGAGGATGTTATAGCCAGTGCTCCTACTTAAACTAATTGCTGTTTGCCCTTGTCCTATCTTTATTTCCCTCCCAGAAGTGAAAAACAGCCTGTATGTATTCAGAAAACATTAACTTTTAGCCTTAAGAAAAAGCAGCTATCTTCAAATAAAATTAAATTATGGACTTTTCAAGTAAATGCAATTAAGTAGTTTGTATCAGGAAAGCTGCTACCTCTTATACACTTCCAATAATTTCAAACTTTAATTTCATAGCTAATGCCCAGAACTATGAGATTTATTACCTGCACCTGCAGTCAAGCTCATCTTCACAGAAGCCTAAGAACAGAATGTATGCAGACTTCTCAACTCAGACTGAGCATTTATTTGCTAAAGGAAAACTTTTTATTACATTCACATTGTTCTCTTATGTTTAAAAGTCCACAGACATAATCAAAAAGTGTTATATGATTAAGCCAAGGAC